>NC_055967.1:25368630-25408630 GCF_018492685.1 Alosa sapidissima
CCCAGTGTGTGCCGGCACGAATGGCTGTTCCTAATTGGCCCTCTGTTCACAGTCAAATTACAATGCGACTGTTTGTTTTCCATCTGCAGGTTTTTTCACCTCCACACCCATCTCCAGCCATCAGAAGAGCGAGGTAGGTCACATCATACCTCTGATGCTGTGCCATGCTGAGGAGGATTGTTTTCCGTGTTCGTTATTATAATGAAAGCCATTAGCTGATGTGGTAGGTAGCTATCAACAAGTCTTCCTGGGACATGATAATGAATGTTGTCTCCAAATGACACATGCTAGCTGTATGCTATTACTAGTAACTAAAAAAAAAGATTGCAAATGATCACACGGATGATTTATGGACCCATTAATACCTGGCAGTGCTACACATGGTGGAAACCAAGCATCAAAACTACTGGTGGTCAAGCTGACCATGTAGGGGGTAGTGCTTTGTGCAGCTTCCCAAAGTTCCCAAAGGGACTGAGTTTCAAAGAAGTTCGATGGGACTGATCAGTTCGCCTGATGTTCCTCAAGCCTAGTCCAAATTGTCGTTTGGGAAGTGGCTGTTTCTTTGAAGGCTTGTGATTGGATCACATTCTCAACTCTGGTCTCAAGGACTGCTCAAAATCAAAGTCTTTTCAAATCAAGTATTCATGAACCCATTGAAAGGGAACTGAATGTCCCCTAGAGCAGAATGTTACTCCCTACAGCCTTTTTAGTTGTCAGCCTGCGTCTGATCTGTTATTTATCGTACCCCCAGAATCCTCGATCACGGTGGTGCATGGCAGAACATCAAACTCCTCAAACCAGACAACCCTTTTTCAGGCCTCAGGCAGCCCCGTCCTGATGTCTCTTAGCCTGCCACCTGTGGCACTTTATGATGGAGGGAGAACTTTAGTCTTAGCACCAAACACATCAGCTGGATCACAGCAAACTAGCAGCCCTTTCTTGTAAGTGCAAAGGTATTGTGGAAGGCAAATTCCTTCAAAATGCACCTGGCCATGTAGTCACATACATTAACATTGCAAGGAAGTGCCCAAATTGCAGGCTTTGGGTCTATTCATGCTGATCAATGTATTTGTCGAAGCATAAAATGGTTGATGGAGTGGAAAGAGATTGTGGAGGGGCTCTTTCAGTCCTCTTGCTTGTTCCTGAGTGCCGTGTGTACCAGGCCTCCTGCCTACGTGACTGGCCCAGCCTGCGACAGGGTTGTGTGGTCAGACCAGTGCAGTATTTATAGGGCAGTGCTTCCCAACGCTGGTCTGCAGCAGCATCTGCAGGTGGAGTGAGTCACCACAGTCCCTCTCCCAGCCTACTTTGCCTGCATCACATGTGTGTGTGTGTGTGTGTGTGGACCTCAGGAGGACTCGGTGCCCCCGCGCCCCCCCCTGCCCACGTCCTACAACCCCAGCGAGCGCCCCCCGGTCGTGCCCCCCCTGCCTTCGCCGGGCAGCGTCCGCACCACGCCCCACCGGCCTGAGGACCGCAAGGCGGCCCAGAGAAACGGAGCGCACAGCGTAAGAGGCAGTTGCCACAGCAACCACCCCGTTCATCTCAAACGCCATCCCTCACCGTCCGCTCCTTAGTTCCGTTTCCCCCCGCTGGATTTTTGTTTGTTTGTTGCTGTTTTGATTTTGGGGGGTCTTGGATGTTGATTTGAGTTATTGTTTGGTATTTTGCTCTTCACCTCCCAAGGCCAGCTCTCCATTGACTTGCTTTTGTCATCATTTGCCATTGTGTTCAGCCGCTGCCTTGGATTTCAGTTGGTAGAGGTCATGGCATGATGGTTGTATTATTTTGATCTCCCCATTCAACATTATTCCATCTCGGTGTCTTGAACCTGGTTTTATTTTCTGTCAGTTGTGCTTCATTTGAGATGTATCAGTGAGGATCAAAGCACCCTTGATTTTATGGATATGATGCATTACAAAGAATTGGACATTGGAATTGGACAAGGGAAGTCCATGTGAGCATTTGAGGTCATATGTTTGAAATGCATGGAAATGAAGGGTGTTTTGAAATTAAATGAAAATTCACAATTCGTCTGTCAAATAGAACAGCGATGTTTGTGTGTGTTTGTGCTTCATTTAGTTTGTCTGCTCACCTCAGCTCTGTGAAGTTTACATTTATAATCTTGGTATAGACCCTTTCAACAATAAAAACAAAAACAATGCTTGAACGTTCTATTTGGTTCCCAATCTACTTACATGGAATGTTAAAACGGAAGCCTTGTGGGGCCAACTATGATGCTGATAATGGAACTCTCTTGAAAGGGGACCCTTTCAAGAGAGTTCCATTATCAGCATCATAGTTGGCCCCACAAGACTACCTTTTTAACATTCCATATGTTATCTTAATGCAGAGGAAGTAGATTGGGGCCCAAATAGAACGTTCAAGCATTGTTTTTGTTTTTATTGATGAAAGGGTCTATATGGATGCGTGATTAGCTGAATCTAATCGGGACCGTCTTGCATGTTCTGCAGGGCCCAGACTACCGACTGTATAAGAGTGAGCCAGAACTGACCACTGTGGCAGAAGTGGACGAGACTAATGGAGAGGATCGCTCTGAGCATGCCATGGAGAGAGACTCTAGTGCCAAAGGTATCATGCAATCCAAACGTACCCACTCACCCACCCAAAACAAAGTCAAAGCATTTACTCTGCTTTGGTCAGTTGTATTCAATGTTTCAGTCGGTGACGGTTGTTTCTGTCAGAGTTAATTTGACTAGCGCTGTTGATACTGTTGGGCCTAAAGCCTAGCTTGTACGAGCAGTGTTTTTTTGGAGCTGTAGTTCTTGGGTAATAGCTAGATCACTATTTTGCTCATCTGGTTCACTGTGAATTGCAGGCATGTCCTACCCGGTTGGAATAGTGCCTCCCAGAACCAAATCACCCATGCCTGAGTCCTCCTCCATTGCCTCCTATGTCACCCTGAGGAAGAACAAGAAGCCCGACCCCAGAGCGGTAAGAGTCTCCCTGCAGTCAGCCCACGGTTCCTTAGACCCCAGAGCGGTTAGAGTCTCCCTGCAGTCAGCCCACGGTTCCTTAGACCCCAGAGCGGTAAAAGTCTCCCTGCAGTCAGCTCACGGTTCCTTAGACCAGTGGTTCTCAAAGTGGGGTCCTTGGAACCAAAAACGTTGAGAACCCCTGCCTTAGACGTCAGCCTCTTTGATAGTTTCAGTCTGATGACTTTATCCAGATAGTCATCCTTACATGATGGAGTACATTTATTCCAAAATAACGTTTTATCATCGGGAGGAGGGCACAGAAGATGCACAGTTGTCAGTAGCAGCAGCATAACAGTTGAGAGCTTAGCAGCACAAACACACGGGGTTGGCCAGTTTGATTATGTTCTCGTGCGATACTGCCGTGTGTCAAAACATAGGCCTGCATTTGGGCTTGTTTAACAAGCCAAGCTAATTGTGGCGAGAGTGGTGGCACATTGAGAGAGTGTGCAAGTGGCTTACGTCACCCCCCTCCGCTGCCAGAGTGGGTGTGGTGGCCGACAGCACACGCTCTTGCGGTGGAAACGTTTATTTCTGGAGTGGCGCTTGTGTGTTTTTAGTCTTGTTGACGTTGGGGGGAGGCAGAGAGAGCCGGCGCTCGGCGTACGTCTTCTGGGTGACTCATCTTCTCCACGGCAACAAAAACAAGTAAGGGAAGTGAAGCCCTTCACTTAGAGACTCCGCAGCGTGTCATTAGGCTAGGTCTGAAGCACCATGCACCCCGGAATCAGCATGCACTCAGCCACGTCTCCTTCCCTGACGCGGTAGTCAAGCTTTTGACTCCGTAAATGCCGTCCCACAGGATCTGTATGCTCGTGTTAGCTTTGGCCCTGTGCTCCCACCAGAGACCCCACTTCTGTGCTGATGGGTCTCCTCTACATGAAGCTGAAGAGCCATGCAGTGAAACATATTGGGCTCTATCTTGCACTCCAGCGCAATTGACTTTGCGCAAGTCGCTTTGTGGGCGGATCTTGGGCGCTGTTGCTATTTTACCGGCGGGTTAATGACCGTTGCACCCAATGCAAATCTAAAATGGGGTGGTCTAAAGTAGCTACATTAATCATGGGTGGTTTGGGCGTAACGTGCAATAAACTAATCAGATCGTTATCTCACATTCCCTTTAAAAGCAGGACGCTTCTTCCATGGCGGATTGCTATTGTAATGGCAGATTTGCCAGGTGCACGCCAGGAGCGCTTCACAGCAGAAGAAACTGACATTCTTGTTAGGGCTGTAAAAGACCGAGATGTAGCATTGTATGGGGATGGGAGAAACCCACCCAAATTACCTCACTATAGACGATGCAGCTCTTCTGTCAAATAAGCTCTCCTCTCCCGTGCTGCTGCTGGGGTATTTGGGTTAAATGGCATCGGCACATGCAGTTCAACATCACGTCTCCTAAAGTCCTCTAATATTTCCTCGAATGTTTGTTCAATCACACTGCGTGTTTCTGTGTGTTTTCGACTATATACCGTTTCACGCACTGTTGCTGGCATAATAAATGGTGTCATCAGCCATGTCTTTAACGGATAGCCGTTGTCCCCTAACAGCCACCCATCCAAGGGGGGATTCCCCTCAAAGATGGCAGGAATGGCAGAGTTTGCCAATATGAATGAATCGTCGCTTGAGCCAGGGTAATTTGCAAACACATTGATCTTACAAGTTGCATCGCAAATCACTTGTATGTTGTTCGAATGGGTTCCCTTACGATTGATGTAAATCAGTGCGTTTTCTGTTGGGGCACGGAGTTGCACATGGGTGCAGTCTATAGCACCAAGGACACCAGAGAACCCACACTTTGCCTAAAACGCCCGCTTTGTTTTTTCCTGGCCGTCAGGGGAATTGGATGTACTGTATTCCCCAGACATCTGTCACAGCCTGACGGGTCAGGCGTAGCTTACGCCTATTCCACCTCACTGAGGGAGAGATGGGTATATCTAGGCCGGTAGATCCTCTCCCTCCCGCGTCTAATTCTTTGTCCTAAGACGTACTCCATCTCACTGTGCAATAGAAAAAAATATGAGCCAGCGCAACTTAACTGGTAAGTTGAAGAGTAAGGTTTTTAACCTACTACTGTTAACTTACATGATGGTAAAGGTGATTTCTCAGTCAGAATTTTGTTTCCTGGTTCTTGACGGACAACCTACTTTGTCAGGTGTCCTTATATAGGCCTACTTATCTGTCTTGCCACTATTGGTCAAACAGGTTAGTTAGATCCGTCAATATTACAATTAGACTGAATAATTTGCGAAACTGTGTATGCCAGATTTATGTCTATTTTTTCACATTTTCATGGACACCACAATGATTTCCCTCGTGTGGTAGGCCTAATATTTCTCCTTATAATTATGTATGGTTTGCAAAAATGGGAACTGCTTCCGTGTAAATGAGAGAAGCAAAGTGTATGCATGTTGTGCACATGCTACATTATGGCAAAGCCTGCGCTCTTAAAATAGCATCTGAATTTGCACCACTGACTTTAGAACACCTTTGTCCTGGTCTATGGCGGAATTGCATTCTGAAACTGTAAAATATCAATAGGGAACGTTTGCGCTGGAACACGCCCCCTCTTTTCACTGAACCGTCCCCGTGGGCGCTGTGGAGGGAAAATTCCAATATGCGAATAGGAAAGACAAAAGCGCGAGTATACAAAGTAAATTGCGCTGGAGTGCAAGATAGAGCCCATTGTGTTAATATGTTATGTTTTAAAGATATTATGTTTTTAGAACTCTTAAAGGTGTGACGGGAATGTTGAAAAATTAATGTTCTAAAGAACATCTGGGTTCATTGAGTTCAACATAAAATTTTAGAACCTTCAATTGTTGTGGGACGGAATGTTCCTTATGTTAGAGTGTTCAAAAACCCACACACAGGGTTAACTCTAGGAAGCTCAATTATTGCAGTCCACTCAAAGGCTAATACAATTAGCCTGTGGTACTCATTGCAGTTAGACACTAAGTTACTAATTTTCCTGCTAATTCCTTACTAATTTTCCTTGTTCCCGCGCGCGTGTGTGTGGTGTGTCCACAGGAGCGTCCACGTAGTGCGGTGGAGCAGCTAAGTGCGGCGGAGTCGAGCGCACGTCCGCGCATGAGCGTGGAGGAGCAGATGGAGCGCATCCGGCGGCACCAGCAGGGGGCACTGCAGCAGAAGAAGAAGAGCCTGGCTGTGCTGGGGGGCAGCCCGGGCGCTCAGGAGAACTCGCCCTCACGCAGCCCCTCCTTCTCCAAAGAAAACCCCTTCAGGACCATGCAGGTACTCCGTCCCACACCGCGTCCTAATGCTGAGGGGTTTTGGTCTGTGATCCTTGAAATGGACACACAAGATGTTGTTTCTGTTTGAGCTTTGAGTTGAGTTGTGTGGTGTATGTTTTGGTGTCTGTTGTGACCATGTCTAAACATTACTGAACTTTTTTGTTTGTTTTTTTCGTTAGCTCTACATCAAATTACTGGTTTTCTGTCGCCTACCCACTCATTGAGTCTCTCTCTCTCTCTCTCATTCTCTCTCTCTCTCCCTCCCTCTCTCCCTTCCTCAGTCCACCCAGGGTCGGCGGAGGAACGAGGGTTTCTGCACTGACCTGCAGGAGCTGGAGGCCTCTCTGAGAGAGCAGGAGGTGGTGCAGGAGCACGAGAGTCCGGCCGAGGAGATTGCCCGTCTCAAAGAGGCCGTGGATCCCGAGCACTTCAACATGGACCGCGAGGTGGGAACCAGTGAACCGGCTGTCAGTCTCACCGCAAAGCTTTCACCGGATTTGTGTTAATGATCTTCCTCCCTTGCGCTTGTTCCTCTCTCTCTCTCTTTCCTCGCTGGATCTCTCTCTCTTTCTCTTTTTTTCTCATTTTTTCTCATCTTCCTCTATCTCTTTTTGTCATGTTCTATTTATTTCTCTCTTTCTCTCTCTTTTCCATTCTTTTGTCTCTCTACCTCTCTCTGCCCCCCTCTCCACCCCTCTCCAGCTGTCCAAGCCAGAGAAGGTGGTAATCCCCGAGCGCTACATGGAGCCAGAGCCGGAGGAGGCCCTGAGCCCGGAGGAGGAGGCCGACAAGAGGAAGAAGGTGGACCGCATCAAGGCCCTTATCGCCAAGAACAGGTGAGTCCATAGACACACACACACACACACACAGAGGAAGAAGGTGGACGGCATCGAGGCCCTCATTGCCAAAAGCAGATGAGCCCATACTCGCGCACACACACACACACACACACACACACACACACACACACACACACACACACACACACACACACACACACAGAGCCCAGGGGTCAGAATTTGGAGGGTTAGCTTCTGCCAGTTAGCATCCCATTTAGCCGCCACTATCTATACTATCTAAACACTCCTGTCTACACTATCTACACTATCTGTATGTAGACCCCTATCTACACCATCTACTGTATACACCCCTATTTACACTAAAAATGGCGTCTGCCACTTTCTACTACTGTATCTATACACCCCTATCTGCACTATATATGCCGATATCTATACACCCCTATTTACACTATAAATTGCGTCTGCCACTATCTATATTATCTTTACATCCCTATCTGCACTATATATGCCACTATCTATACACCCCTATCTACACTATATATGCCACTATCTATACACCCCTATCTACACTATATATGCCACTATCTATACACCCCTATCTACGTTATAAATGGCGTCTGGCATGTGCTCGCTTCTGGCACCATTTTCACAAGCAAGCCAATTTGGTGCCACATTTGCGATGGCCACTAATGATGTCATCTGTGTGGATTGGCACAGCCCTCCGAGCCTTTCCCCTCTCCGCATAGGTCCATCAGAAAACCAACACATCGCCCTGAGCACACTTTTCCTGTCAAGCCGTTGAAATGTCAGTGTTTGTGTAGAGCTTACTTACATACTGAGAAGAGCGGTTTGCCCTTGACAGTGTTGAATGAAAGGCCTATCCATTAAGCTCCCGGTTCTGTGGCCTTGACCACGTTCAAACAAGCCTAGGCAGATGGTCCAGGCAGCTCAGGCCCTGAAGAGACATCATTAACTTCGACTGGAGGAGATGACTCTGGGCCAGTAACAGCAGCAGCAGCAGCCTCATACCAAGGAGCCCTGTAAAGCTGAGAGCAATGATGGAGGGAGTGAGAGGAGGTTGGGCGGTGGGGGGGGGGGTTAATAGCAGAGGATGAAAAGACCGGGATGAAAGGAGTGAGAGGGGAGCTTTCCGCCTTTCCTCTCCTCTCCTCTCCTCTGCTTTCCTCTCCTCTCAGCGAGGCTTTGCGTGCCGATTAGATGGTGGACGTGACTCCTGAAGTGAGGCCCAGAGCAAGCGGGCGCCATTGGCCAACCATGTCACCATGACATTTCCATGGACAGTCTGAACGTTAGCGGAGGGATTTTTTTAAATTTATTTTTAAAGCCCACTTTAAACCCTGGCCCATATAATTGCGAGCCCTGGATTTGCTTAATAGCTAAAATGCTAGATTTGACCGTCCTATGATGACACATACACACACACACACACACACACACACAAAATGCAAAAGAGCAGATTTGTGTTTATGTAGGTATCTTTGTGCACACCTTCTCTGTGTGCAAGTCTAGTACCTTGTGTTGTGTTTATGCTCTGTGTGTGTTAATGAACTGTGTGTGTGTCTGTGTGTGTGTGTGTGTGTGTGTTAATGAACTGTGTGTGTGTGTGTGTGTGTGTGTGTATGTGTGTGTGTGTGTGTGTGTGCGTGTGTGTGCATCAGCATGCAGAACATGCACCCTGGTTTGGCTCTGAGCCCAGAGGTGGAGTCGGAGGAGGAGGCCACTGCCCAGACGCAGGAGAAGATCATCAACATCTCCTACGAGCTGGCCGCAGAGGCCTCCAAGCGCTCCAAACTGGTGGCCGGTGAGACAAAACAGCACAATGCACTATAGCACAACACAATACAAGACAATATAGCACAGACAGCACAATACAAGACAATCTAGTACAGCACAATACAAGACAATCTAGTACAGCACAATACAAGACAATCTAGTACAGCACAATACAAGACAATCTAGTACAGCACAATACAAGACAATATAACACAATACAATATAGTACAGCACAATACAAGACAATATAGTACAGCACAATAAGAGACAATATAGTACAATAGAATACAATATAGTACAGCACAATACAAGACAATATAGCACAACACAATACAATACAATATACGTAGCACAACATAATACAATATAGTACAGCACAATACAATATAGCACAATATAGCACAGTGCAGCACAGTACAGATACACAACACAATATAGCACAGTACAGATACACAACACAATATAGCACAGTGCAGATACACAGAGCAGAAGGGCTGTTCAGATGTCAGACAGAATGAGAGTGAATGGAGGAGTTGGAGTGTGTGCGCTTAGTGGCTGTTTGTTTTTGCTTGCTTATTTGTTTGTTTTTGCTTGTTTATTTATTAGATTGGCTGTATATTGGCAGGTCTATTGCCAGTTCCACACAACTGGTTTTCAAAAAAAAAAAAAAAAAAGAATGATCCAAATTCTTGACTTTCATGTAATTTAGAGGATAACATTTAAGAATCCAAACCTTTGTCGTAGCCATTTTTGTACTCCCTCACATCAAAGGTACCCTGAATGTCTGGGGAAGCATGGTTAACCAAGCTGCAAATTATTAGGCTTTACAGGTTTTAATTTCCGCTCCTTCATTCCTCCAAATCCTCTCTTCTTTTAGCGCCTGGTCAATCCTCATTAAAGTCCCGAAATAATCCCCAATGTACTCTCTCTCTTACTCTTTCTCTCCCCCCTCTCTATATCCTCTCTCTCTCTCTCTCTCTCTCTCTCTCTCTCTCTCTCTCTCTCTCTCTCTCTCTCTCTCTCTCGGACACAATCCCAGTCTGAGTCATTTTATCTTTCTCTCATACTCTTAAGAAACAGCTGAACTCTGACGGCCCCTTATTGTACCCTGTACATTGCTGTAACTATCTGGATGTTAGTTTTGGTCAACTGCATATTTCATAGCTTTTTCGTAGGTGTGTCTAGAACTGCCAAGCTATTCTTTTCTGCCCATGCTTATTCAATCTGCTCAAATGAGTTGTGTGTTGCCCAGGGAGCGAGGATATGTTTATGTTAATATGTCATTGTGATTGTCATTGCTCTGTTGTTTTTGCTGATTGCACGGGCCTTGTTCCTGGCCTAGCTGTGCCTGCCAGTGTGTCAATCATCCACCCTTCACCCCATTTCAGCAGCAGTCGGAGGAAGGCATTGACATTACTGATTGCCTGTGTGTGTGTCTCTCTCTTGTTTTGTGTGTGTGTGTGTCGTTTGCAGCAAAAAGCCTCCCTTCCTCCCCCCAGTCCCCTGTGCCCCCTGCAACACACACTCCCCTGCAGCTCACAGATGGGACACACTTCATGTGTGTGTAGTGCCCTGGCCACAGTAAGAGCTCTCCGCTCCGCTCCGCTCCTCTCCTGTCTCCTCCCTCCTTTCCTTTCCTCTCTCCTCCTCTCTGGATTTCTCCATCTCAACACTACTTTCCGCTTTGCCATTTTGATACTCATGCTCATGCTGTCTAACTTTCCTGGGGTCTGTTCCAATACTGTGTGTGTGTGTGTGTGTGTGTGTGTGTGTGTGTGTGCGTGTGTGTGTGTGTGTCTTTCCTCAATGTTAACAAATGGGTCTGTTTTGTCTTCATGCAAGACTGCTCTGAAGTTCTTTCTGGGTCTCTTGTGCATGAAGTTAACAGTTCAGCACTGCTCTTCCCTGTCATCTACTTATCTTCATAATTGCTTGCATTTGAAAGTACCAACGTCTCTGTCAAGAAAAACATCTTCAGGGAAAACTAGTTTGTGTATACACATAAATACTTCAGTTCGTAAAAGAAAATGGCTTCAGGCTGAGAAAGCGAGTGAGCTTTGGAAGTTAATCGGTTTAGATTCAGAGTATGACACAAATATGACCGACTCTGCCGCTGCAGCAGGTTGCACGAAGACAGCTTCTCTACCTCAACTTTTCATAATGTGTCAGCACTTGTGTCCTCTAAAAGGTCCTAACACAGTTAGTGCTATGTTGGAGTGCAAGCTTTGAAATGTGACACGGTCGGAGGTGCTCCAGGAGGCATGCTGGCGTTTAAATACCGGTAGTTGGGTCGGCACTCAGCAGCGGGTGTGCTGTGATGGAAGAAGCATTGGAATGCTCTGGTCCTACTCCCAGAGTGGGGCAGGCAAGCAGGCGCAGGCACATACTGTACGTGTCTCAAGGCACGCAGGCCGTTACTCTCAGTTGAAGCACAGTGGCATTTAAAAGCCCCACTTTAACAAACAAAAAACAGCATAGCAAAGCCCACGGCACAGAGTGACTCACTGGCCCTTGCAGTAGGTTAGTGTCAGTTTTACTAGCCCCCACCTGTTAATTTTATTTTTTTCTACTTGTTTTGTTTAGATGCTAAACTCTTAACATAAATCATGTTCACTGGATGTTAGAGTTTCCATTCACAGAGAGATCAGTAAAGCATTTAGCAACTTTAGATTGTCTAATAGGTCTAATAGTTTGCCTCAAAATGGGCGAAAGGTTTTGAGCTGTCCTTGGAGTGGAACGAAGCCTGCGGCCTCTGCCTAGAGTCCTCACCACTCTGTTTGTCTGTCCTCAGCACAAGCCCTGGCCTCAGTGAAGACCTACACATGAGGACGGGTGGCTTGGAGAGTGACCCCAACAGCACACGGTGTCCCGACTGGCCAGATCGCTAACTCTCGAGGCTTTAAATACTCCCGGAAGGAACATTGCTGCACTGTGACATCACTTCCTCCCTCCACGGCCCTTTTTAGTAGTCGTGTAGATGTTCTCATTGTTTCACCTGTGCATTCACAGGCCTTCCACACACACACACTGCAGTGGCCATGCAGGCAAGATGGGCTCTCATTCGCCCCGTTCTGCTGTGAGTGTGTGTTGGCTTCATATGCAGCTAACTCACACACGCCAAAATATACACAGTTCAATGCCAATGTTAGCTACAATAAGCTCAAAGATAGCTTGCGGAAGCAGGACTACTTTGTGACCGGTTTTTAAATAGTTTCATTGTGTTTAGTTAAGTTATTTTTGCAATTTTTAAACATTTTAACCTTTCTTGTTAATTTTAAATCTCATATCTTTTAGAATACAGAACACTTCATTCTACAGTATTTAAGTGCATAAAACCACATTGTTTTTATATGAAAAAAAAAAAATATATATATATAAATATGATAGATATACATGATACATAAAATGATGACCACATGGTGCCACTTCATTGCTGCAGTTGAAGATTTTCTTTTTCCTTGGGTCGTAGTTATTTATGTCTGACCGCGTGCAGTTCATGTCACAGTTGCCGACACACACAAGAATGTTTTGGCTTTAAATATGCTTCATGTCTTTTTTCTTTTTTTTAAATGATATTTAAATAGAATTTCTGGGATTTCTTTTTATTTTCCTGGTTGGTTTGGAATCCTGGACATGATAGAGAAGGGACTAGCACATGTAAAAAAGCAATAAGTAAAAGTTTGTTATTCCAGGATTGCAGAGTATTTTTTGTACAAAATGTAATTAAAAGAGGATCCTTGTGTATATACTGTAGGCTGCACAGTGGACAGAGCGGGTGTACAGGAGACCACTTACTGAAGTCAATATGCAAATGTTCATATCTCATCTGATTTCTATCATGTGAAATAAATGTTGATGTTCTTACCAATGTGTTGAGTGTGCTGAACTTGCTACTACCTAACCCAGCATCAGTCTGCACTCAGTTTGGCTCATTAGCTGAGCCCCAAATGACCTTGCCTTAGTAGACCTGTGGTACAGTAGATGAGGCAATATGACTGGAGTAATGGACTGTTCAATATCATTTATTTAGAATAGTTAGTTTTGTAGATAAAACAACACCTTGCATTTTATGTAGCGCTTTTCAAGGCAGGTTTAATATATACAGCTCTGGAAATAAATAGGAGACCACTGCACATTCATATTCAAAATCCGTCGACTCATTCAAATGTCACTCAGCAACCGAAGGAGGACATCAGAAACGTGCAGTAGTCTTCATTTTTTTTCCAGAGCTATATATATAGCAGAAATATATCAGTGCACAAGTCTACATAGAAATTAATTAGTACAGATCTCTACCTCTCAGCCTGTACCTGCCCATAACCATCCACTGACAGGTCCTACAGTACAAACCATACACACATGCATTGCAAACACAAGTTATCTTAAGCAAATATTTATATTATATAGATATATTTTATATGTATTCATATATTAATATGAATTAAAAAAAAAAAAAAACATTCAACTAAAAGTGTAACAGTTGAATTAAGTAATAACATTGTATAGAGTCAGATCAGTAATAGGTTACAGTATATTCTTATGGAACTGATTTAAACATGGTTCAAACAAGGCTAAAACATCAAGAGTCACTACTGACTTAGATCACTGCAACCAGGGCCACATGAACAAATATCTTTTTTTTTATCTACAATGCATTACTTAAAACTTAATACATTGACAAGTATGGGTTTATTTAAAATAAGTGAATTAGTTACTAACTAATTTTCTTACAGCATATACTTTGTAGACATTAGTTTAAAATTACATTCTAACCGGTTAGGATGTTTTCAACAAGAGCTGCTTTATTTTTTTGTTATTCATTGGCAGACAAACAATAGGCTACCATGAATGAGTAATTAACAGTTCAAAGTAGTCATATGGCCAACATAAAATACTAATAAAAGTAGGCTAATTAACTAAATAATTGTAACTAAATACTACAGTAGTAGCAAATGATAACGATATAACAACCATAAACACATATAAACCGTGATTGCAAGGAGAATTTATTAGTTAGATAGGCCTATAACTGTTTTCAAAAGTCTGTTCAGCATTCTCTGAGAGAGAGGTAGCTGGAGGACTCCTGCGGAGACTCACTGGGTGGTGCTGGGGTGCACAGATAAGCCTATATAGCCTACTTCTCTGGAGAGATGCGCTGAGATGTAACGAGCCATGAAGAGGTTTTATTAGTGCTTAATGGTGGATAGGATAGCTTTAGTAGCGGATAGCTCTTGTTGATGAGCCCCAATTTCGCTTGTAGCCTATCAGAGAATGTTCAATAACCCGAATAGAGTAGGCAGTCTGCTTATTTCCAGTGATGGGTTCTGTGGAACACTGATCTATTGCAGTGTTCTTTATAGATCAGTGCTGTGGAGAAGGGCTACAGCGCCCTCTTGTGACAAAATGAAGCTTCGTTCTAGACAAAATCGGAAGTCCAGTTTAAAGATTGCACTCCAGGTAAGGAAACATCTGACTTCAGAATTGCCTGGACGGAATTGTCATAGGTTACTAGACCAGCAAAACAGTTATCAGAGGAGAGAGAAGATTAAGAAAGAAAAGCACTGTCGTGTATGTATTCTGTCAGCGCATCATATCTATCCTACTGTAGCAAGCTATAAAATAGACTATATACTTATTTAAATATATATGTAATATGTTTTATATGTTATCTATCATATAGGCAAAAAGCCTAGTGTTTTTTTTTTAGTAGCGTATTCTGCAAATGGTGCCATGTGTGTGACTCAAGTTTGTATTCCTTTGCTAGACATGGGCTATATTCTAATTCGCATACTTTTGTAGCCTACTTACAATACCTAATATGTATGCACAAGTGTCCAGTGAGGATTGTTAACGCACTCAGACAGACCCATCATAAATCTTAGACTAAGAATTGTACTTGTTGTTAATGTGCTATATTATCCATTCTTATTTCACGTTTATAGCTTTTATGTCTTTTTTTATTTTTATTACATACAAAAATCACCATACAAATGATCACAAACAGGGGTACAAAAATTCAACACAAAGAGGACATAACATCAGAACATATACATACAGTTCTGTCAGCTTTTCGGCTGTTGAGTCCAACAATAGTGTCCATGTAGAATTTGACTTCATTTTTGAAGGCTGCAAAACAAGGTTTCCCTCCCCCCATTCACGTTTATGAATATGACATTTTCCCATAAACAAAAGCAAATTTATCGTAAAGACACTATTTCTATTAATGTCTGCATTTTCATAAAAAAAATGTTTTATTCTTTTCATTCTTTTTTTTGAAATGTAACATTGCACAACCACACAGCACTACACATATTTTCTAATTCTATCCAAAAAAACCTTGAGTAGATACATTCGTAAAATAAATGACAGTTTCAAGCGCACAACGTCTTTTCAGCTTCTGCTCATGTAGAAGTCAAGTTCGTGCCGCTCATATTTTGCGCTTGAGCCTACCACTTTTGCGACATTACGTCAATGCGTTAGTCTCCGCCCCTAGCGTCAGTTTTGGTTCAACCCACCTAGTAGTTTAGCCTACCTGGTGGTGAGTCGGTATACTGTAGGCAGCAATGGCGATCATCAAGTGATTTTTAATGTATAGGTGCTCGGGCTACTGAGTCGCTGCCAAATTAGAGTTTAAGCTGACATAATGCCTTCAACATCAGCCGACAGTAATGGTGAAGATGCCCCAGCGGTCGACGATCCAACTGGCGAGCTACATTCAGAGTTGGTAACGTTAGAGGGGGTTTCGGGCCTGAAATCAGACGAGAAGTCGTGCGTCACCGAGGACGGGGAAAGAGTTGAAGCTGATGGCGGGCAGGAAAAACATGAGGATGACAAGAAACCTTCACCTGAGCATGCCGTCGTTAATGACGAACAGACAACGGTGGACTGCAAAAGTGAAATGATAGCTGCTATCAATGAAAACGAAAACAATGTTTCGACGACGCTCGAAAATGACAGTAGTGGTCCTGAACGCGAAGATGCGACACTGAAGGCAGTGAAACAACAGGTATCAGATGAAAATGACTCTCCTGCAAATAAACAGTGCACTGGATGTAAACCAAACGATGATAGTAATGTTACAGACAAAACTGTGAACGAGGGCAGCGAAGATGACAACAAGAGACGAGTTAGCATAGAAATGTCGTCTTCTGATGGAGAGCCACTCAGTCGCATGGACTCCGAAGACAGGTTTGTGTCATTTTATTGGCCCTTTGAGACTCATCACTAGCTACACAGAAAAAATCATGGTCAATGCTGATTCGAGGCCAGCAGCTAGTGTTACAGGCCTACTGTAATACACCGTAGGCTATGTCATGTTACATGTGTGAAATAATTGGACTCGAATGGCATACTGTGCAACGAGCTAAAGCATAATACCCGTAATCTCTCATTAAGATTAAGAAAAACGTAGCTTTCAAGCTAACATGAACTAATATCTCAGACTGCAGCTTGACTGCATAGTGGGCCTGTCAAAGTGAAGCAGTGTTATCCAACACATCTGGAATTACCGCAGCTGGATAGCCAAGAGCAGCACGTCAGGTCTTCATCTTTAACATAGACCTTTTTGTCATTAGGGGAATTCCCAGCACGTACCGTAGGCCTAATCATGAACTCTCATACACCTCTGAGTGGAGTACATTGTCTTTACAGCCAGGATATCATCCACTCTGAATGTTCCTATGTGTGAAAGAGTTTAACCTACCTCTGCCCACCGGACTAACCTCCTAATGAGTTAAGGTCTTCATCTGGGTTGATCAGTTGACCACCAGAACCTCCCAATTTTTCCTCTCTCTCTCGAAGTTAGGCTTTATGTGTCCACTGTGTTCATTCATAATTTGACGCCATCACTGGCTCCTCATTCACAAAGTTCAATCTTGCCTCAGCTACACACCAAGTTCAGCAGACTCCTGTGTGTTTTCAGGGACTGGTATTTTTTTTTCTTCAGTCCATATTGTGCTCTGCATTCAGATTAACGTTAATGTTGCTTGTTTTTGCCAGTAATGTTGTTTTTGTTTTTTTTTGACATAGTCTAATTAATGTAGCTAGCAAACTAATCCTATATCGTGAAATCCACCACAGCTGTTCATATTTAGGCTAATGCATATTTAAAGTATTTGTATTATGTTGTGTGTTTTAAAATGTGTTGTCTGATATATTGCCAGTCACACATAAACCACTCAACCATGATCTGCACTAAATAACACACATTTTTCCATCCATCCATCCCTCCATCCATCCCTCCCTCCTCTCTCCTCCCTCTCTCTCAGCATCAGCAGCACGCTGATGGACATGGAGAGCACGGCGTCCAGCGGTCGCTCCACGCCGGCCATGATGAATGGCCAGGGCAGCCTCACACCCACCTTGGGCAAGAGCGTGGCCTACGCCTGCTGCTGGGACCACTGCCTGGACCACCATGGCTCCAGCCCCGACCTGGCGGAACACATCCGCACTGTACACGTGGACGACCAGCAGGGAGGGGTGAGCACACACACACATGCGCGCACACACACACACACACACACACACATGCACACACACACACACACACACACACACACACACACACACACACACACACACACATACACACACATGCATACACACATGCACACACACACACACACACACACACGCACGCATACACACACACACACACACACACACACACACACACACACAGGTACAGGATTTAAGCATACTTTATTTATTTATTTGTTTGTTTGTTTGTTTGTAAAGCACATTTTCATTAACCTGACCCTAGCCAGATGAATTTCGTTGCGCTTAGTTCCGCCTAGCTTCACTCACATCCATCTGGGACCTCTTCCATTGAGAGTGATTTCTGCAACCGACTTCATAGTTCAGCCAATCAGGACGCAGGGCGGGAGTTTCATAGATGTGACATAGCGTAGAAGCGACTGTGAGACTGTTATTAGCGTCACGGGTTGGCTTCGATGTGAGTGGTTGAAGTAGCACGTCAATAGATGACGGACAAGTGGCTTATTCAATCATATGCAAGCATTTTTTGATTAGGCCCAGCCTTTTGAAGCAACACTTTAATGGATCGGTTCCAGATGGATGAGTGGAGCTAGGCGGAGCGAAATTCATCTGGCTAGGGTCAGGTTACATTTTCATACCCAAAGCAACTACTTGATGTTCAGTCCACTGGATGAGTGGTGTGTGTGTGTTCTGCTATCCATGATTGTCCTGTGAGATGTCTTCTGCAAACTGCACAGGAAGCTGCACGCTTGCAGTATGTAGGCTTAGTGCTCTCCTCCTGTTGGAGCTGATTCGTCATATCTTGATGTATCATCTTTTCAGTTGATCTAAAGGAACCTCAGAGGTAGAATTTAATGTACTCCAGATGGTTAGGAAACTGATATTATTAGTTTAAAGGTATATTATGCAGTTTCAGGTATTTTTGGTGACTGTAGAGCTCCCCTGATATATTTACATTTTACTCTGCTGTTGTAAATAGCCTACTTCTCGTGGCTTGTTTCCCCTGTACACAATGAAAATGCTTTTGTTGTGAAGGTGAAGGATTAACAGCAGAAAAAAAATATATCTCCAAAGAGCTATATCTACTGACAAGGTAATGTTTAACGATTTTCGCAAGATGTCTTGGGGTCGACTATCTTTTTGAAGTTGCACTTGTTCTCTTGTTAGCAACTCGCTACTGCTATGCTGTATGGCTATGCTAGGTGAACAATTCCCCTATTACAAGTTTGTTTACCATCAAATTGGCTTTGTAAAGGTTATATTAAAGTCAAAATCTTGCATAGTGTACGTTTAACACAGTGTCTCAACATGTATGCCAAGGCCGTATGCCGTGTGAGTGTGGCTGTGAGTGTGAGTGTGTGTGTGTGTGTGAGTGAGAGTATGAAAGTAATAATCTTAATTGGGAATGCTTTTCCGGACAAACTGGCAATTGCTGTGAAGCTATCAGAACTTCATTGACGCAATGCCATCCCATTCCCCCGTGTTCCACTAGAAGAAATGTGCTGTGTTGTGTTTTGAACTGCTCTCTGGTGTTTTGTATTGTCCCCCCAGGAGTTCAGGTGTCTGTGGAAGGGCTGTAAGGTGTACAACACACCATCCACCAGTCAGAGCTGGCTGCAAAGACACATGCTGACCCACAGCGGAGACAAGCCCTTCAAAGTAAGACAGGGCTCACACATACACTGCTCACACACACACTTCTCACACACACATGGTTCTCACACACACTGTCTGCCTTTCAAAGTAAGACACGGCTCTCACACACACACACACACACACACACACACTGTACGATACGGCTCTCACACACACACACACACACACACACACACACACACACACACACTGTACGATACGGCTCTCACACACACACACACACACACTGTACGATATGGCTCTCACACACACACACTGTATGATACGGCTCTCTCACACACACACACACACACACACACACAGTATCCATCTTTCAAAGTTAGACACATTGGCCGTACTTATATACTGTGGTGTAGATGGAACTAAGTTTGGAGTACAAGCTGATTAATGAACTGAAGTAGGTAATGTGTGAATCTGCTCTCTCTCTCTTTTTCTTTCTTGCACTCTCTCTCTCTGTCTATCTCTTTCACGCTCTCTCTCATTCTCTCTCTCTCTCTCACTTTCACACTTTTTTTTCTCTCCATCCTGTCTCTCTTTCTCTCTGTCTCTGTCTCTCTACCCCCTCTCTCTACCCTGCGTTCCATGGCTCATAGTGTGTGGTAGGAGGCTGCACTGCGAGCTTCGCCTCTCAGGGTGGGCTGGCGAGACATGTGCCCACCCACTTCAGCCAGCTGAGCTCGTCCAAGGTGTCCAGTCAGGGCAAGCTGAAGGAAGAGTCCCCGTCCAAGGCTGGCATCAACAAGAGACGCAAGCTGAAGATCAAGCGGAGGAGATCTCTGCGTAAGTATCGGATGGTCCCGTGTGTGAACAGTGTGTTTGTTTTGGTCATACACACTCACATGCGCACACACACGCACACGCACACGCACACATACACACACACACACACACACACACACACACACAAACAGACAGACAGACAAACATACATACTCACACACGTACCAGACTCTCTCACACACACACACACACACACACACACACACACACACACACACACACACACACACACACACACAAACAGACAGACAGACAAACATACATACTCACACACGTACCAGACTCTCTCTCACACACACACACACACACACAGACAGACAAACATACATACTCACACACGTACCAGACTCTCTCTCACACACACACACACACACACACACACACACACACACACACACACACACACACACACACACTCACACACAAATTCTCTCTCTCCCACACACACACACAACCATTCTCAGTAGTGCAGTGCCTGTAATGTTAGGCCCCGATGCCCTTGATTAGGCGGGGGATTCTTAGCCTCTGTCCCCTGGCTTTGGATCCTCGGACAGGGCTCATATTTGACCTTGAAAGCGAACCATCCCCACGCATTATTTTGAAAGGTGATTCATTCATGTGGCCTCCACGGGTATTGGTGTCAATCTTACAGGCAAGTCTGTCATCTACAGTATGTACTCAAAGGCTCTTTTATCAGGGGATTTCCCCGTCTCTCGGTGCTAACGTCTGCATTAGCAGGTCCCCAGAGAGCTGCCCGCCCGCACAAACTGAGATGCGGATGTCTGTGCAGAGCAGTTCTGTTACTGGAGCCTTCTGTAGCGGCAGCCTTCTGCTGATAGATTTAAAACAAACATGGTTGGTGTTAAAGTCAGCCAAAAGTTTAGTAAATCAGCTCTGTGTGATTCCTGCCTACGTAAAAGTCACTGGACTGGGAAGATCCATTTCAAGAATGTTGGAATATTTCTTTGCGGGGCCCCAATATCCCCGAGTCCTCTTTAGAGATTGCCATGGGCTGACAAAATACCAGACAGTTGAGCACATAATATATGGGTGTACAGTAAACAGAAGTTCAGATTAATTTCAGGCTTGTCGGCATTGATTGGATTGTCTTTGTGGATGTCGTGCCTTTTGGTGATTGCTGCTATAAACTGTGAAAGGCTTTGGGTAAGATTAAATGGCTTTCCTGACTCTGCAGAAAGTTCCGGACAGCGTCTAGACGAAGGTGCAACCCTATCTGCCATGTGATACACCCCGTCACACGGGGACACACATGTTGCTGTACCAGATGCACCAAATGTTCCTTCCTTGCGTCCATAGTTATTTGACATTTTTGTTGTATAATTGCTGAATGAAGTATTTTGGAGGCTTTTGATGTGATAGTAGTCTGCTGTGCAAGGATAAGCAAGTTTCACCCGATTTATGGAAATCCATTGTACAGTGTACATCAAACACACAGTGTGCACGACACTTATAGAGTTTGGCCAAATAATTCACTTTCCCTCTGTTGTCTGAGATGGTGCATGGGGAATCTAGACACAAAAGTGACCGCTGCATTGTGTAGGCTGTGTATTCTGGGGTGAACACAGTTGCTGCGGCGATGATTCTCTCCACGTAATGTACAGTGTGTGTGTGCACTGGTCAGGGTTTGTCCCTACATTGCTTTAAATTCATGCTAGGATGGCTCCATTTTCTCAGAGAGGGGCTGGTGTACAGTAAGTGGGAATCGGAAAAACAAAATTCTTCACAATAAGTTTTGTTTGACTGTACCTGATTAATAGCAGAGCGTAAGAACTCTGATGAGCAATTCCATCTCATTCGTGACTGAATGAAGTTATTTCTAACCTACGAGTCCACAAACAAAAAGCCACTTCACAGATGAGCGTGGTTGTGCACATCTCTACTTTCTCTCTCACACAAGAGTAACCCTAGAGGGACAGCTTTTAAGCATGATTCAGTCTTGCATGGATGAGCTCGACATTATGGGACAGACCTCAAAATTGTGTAGTTGAGAGCAGAGCCAGAGATTGTCATCTGGGCAGCGCAGTTAAAACTGTCGTCTTTGTGGTCTGATGATACTCCTCATTTGCGTCATTTGCCGTATCCATTTTATTTCCGTAAGTACCCAGGCAGGTTTTTTCTTTCTTTTTCATACCAAGTAGCATTGTCTTTTTTTCCCTTCTCTTCACTTCTAATGCTTGTCCCCATTCCCCCCCCCCCCCCCCCCCCCCTCTCTCTGTCCTCAGCCCGGCCGCACGACTTCTTCGACGCGCAGACCATGGACACCATCCGGCACCGAGCCATCTGCTTTAATCTGGCGACCCACATGGAGAGCCTGGGTAGTGGGCATAGTGTGGTCTTCCACAGCACGGTGAGTATGCGCGCCTGGCAGCCTCCGAGTCGCCTGTGGGCGGGCGCGTGGTCCTCCCTCCGCGCTCTCCCGCCACGGCTGCCTGCCTCGCAACACCCCCCCCCCTCCTCAGGGGTTTTTCCGTGGTGCGCCCACAGCCACAGCCGCAACCACGCAGCCCCTCTGGGCCCCTGGAAGAGCGAGAGAGAGACAACAAGTAAGAGTTTCACACTGGAGGGGTGCCACTCCGTGTCACACTTAACAACCCACGTTAGACGGGTCGAGGTGGACGGGTGCGCTCTGCTCCGACCACAGCCAGGGAAGAGGGAGGCTTTTTCTGCAGCTGACGTACAAAAGGGCTTACGCTGCACTCAGCGTTATTGCTGCCGCTGGAAACAAATCCTCCTCGTCCTTTTTGACTTTCACTAGTGCAAAAGGGGGCTCTAAATGTCCGGTTTGAAGTTTCGAGTTCTAGGCAATGTGCGTATCTTTTTTTTAGAGAACATTCCCTTAACTGGAATGCATTACTCAAATCAAACAGCAGGTGTCGTCTATGCTGGATAGACCTCTGTGCATAACTGCATGCCATACCCTTGTTTACAGTGGTATACTCCACCTAATGTGTCCACTTATACTCCATACTCCATGTGTATACTGTGACGATAGCCCTTAATCTAATTCAAACCTTAGTTCTGATTAGCCCTTAATCTAATTCAAACCTTAGTTCTGATTAGCCCATAATCTAATTCAAACCTTAGTTCTGATTAGGACATCAACATTATCTCAGCTCTTATGAAGTACAGTACTGTATATTTGATGGTGTATGAAGAAATAATGAATTAGAATCATATAATCATAATCATCTACAGAATCGTAATCATCTACACTGATACATTCTGTATATTTAATCCCTCAATACACGTTCAGAACTGAAGGATTTCAACTGTGTGCTTTATTGTTGTCATGTTTATGTCGCCATGCTGATTTATGGCAGTCTATATAACAGAAGTGAAGCTAAGGGTCATGTGCTCCAGCTTATATAATGCCTCCCTGTGCAGGGCATTCAAAGGGCACCTGCGTTCATGATGAAGGGAAAATTCTGAATATGGGAAGTCTTTGGGTTAAAATACCTTTCTGCAGGGGTGTTTGTTGTTCTTCTTGTTGTTGTTTATTGGTCACATTAGTAGTCCCTCATGTGGCCCGTCTCAGGTGTTACGTGTTAGCCGCTAGTCTCTGACCGTGGTGGTGTGTGAATGAATACTGTCCAACAAGAGGCCGGCGCTCTCGCCTGTGAATGGCTTTTTGAGCACAGGGTTTTTTTTCTCCCTTTCGTTTTTTCTGAATGGCTTGTAATTTCCCATTAGGACAGCAGAGGGCAGTATGTCACAAGTCGGAGACGATACAGTACAGGGAACAGCAGAGCCTCCAACACCCCCCCCCCCCCCCCCCCACCCCCTCTCTTTTTTCATTAAAGAGGATCAGTGCTCCTTGGTTCTCCCGCTTCTCCTCCTCCTACTCCTCCCTGGATGTGCACTGATATGCTGCAATCCTGTCCTCAATTCACTATTTTCTTTATCTGGATGAGAAGCACATGCTGCTGCTTAGTCGTGTGTGTGTGTGTGTGTGTGTGTGTGGTGGGGGTACATGCTTCTGTTTGTTCATTAGTGTGCATGCATGTGAGTAAGAGAGTGTATTTGAAGGTCCCTGTTATTGGTGTCTGTGTCTGTGTGTTTAGGGAGGGGGGTGTATGTTTATGTTTGTTCATTAGTGCGCATGCATGTGAGTAACAGAGTGTATTTGCAAGTCCCTGTTATTGGTGTGTGTGTGCATGAGTTGGGGGTGGGGTTAACACGTGCCTTAGTGTCAGCATGCATGCATGATTGTGTGTGTTTGTGTGTGTGTGTGTGTGTTTGTAAATTAATGAATGTGTGTGTGCAGGAGGCAGCAGCTAATGATAATTCTAGCTCTGTGCTCTTTAGCAAGGTGCCAGTGTCCCACGTGGGACAGTGCTGGCAGGATGTCTCTGGGTGTTCTTTTCTCCAAATGGGGGTATGGTGTGTATTTGCATGTGTGTGTGTGTGTGCGTGTGCGTGTGTGTGCGTGTGTAGTTGCGTGTGTAGTTGCATGTGTGTAGATGTGTGTGTGTGTGTGTGTGCGTGTGCGTGTGTAGTTGCATGTGTGTAGATGTGTGTGTGTGTGTGTGTGTGTGTGTGTTTGAGCGCAGTAGGACTGCGGGTGGAGAGCTCCCATATTGACTGGAGAGCATGTTAGAGACTAGAGTGAGGAGAGAGCTCAGACGGGAGGCTTTGAAGGTGACAGCGGTTTTGTTTGAGTTTCTCTCCCTCCTCTGCTTCTTCTCCCTCTGTCTGTCTTTATTTATTTATTATGCTGCTGCTGCTGCTGCTGCTGCTGCACACATACACACACACACACACACACACACACACACACACACACACACACACGCTGCTGCTGCTGCTGCACACATACACACACACACACACACACACACACACTGCTGCTGCTGCACACATACACACACACACACACACACACACACACACACACACACACACTGCTGCTGCTGCTGCTGCACACACACACACACTGCTGCTGCTGCTGCTGCACACACACACACACACACACACACACACACACACACACACACACACACTGCTGCTGCTGCTGCTGCTGCTGCTGCTGCGTGACTCACACACAGCGCTGTGACTCATCAGCTCAGCCGACGTACATGCAGAATGGAATCTCTCTTCTAGAGGACAGGAGTGCACGTACACACACACACACACGTGCGCGCACGCGCACACACACACTTACACACATAGGTATAATAGGCAAATAGAGGTAGCATGATGCCTATCAAGTCTGTCGTATGAGGCTGCTTGTCTATTGTTTGTCCCAGCCACGATGAGACAGATGGGGAGACACTGCAGAGCTGCACTCAGCAGCCTGCTTTGCAGAGGGAAGCCTCCAACCCCCCCCCCCCCCCCCCACACACACACACACACACACACACACCACCACAACCATCATGGGGTGTGTGTGTGTGTGTAGGGGGTTGGAGGCTTGGGGGGGTATTAGCGCTATGGCTGTCTCCCTTGAGCTTTGCCTGTGGTGTTTCTCCACTGCTCTCTCTCTCTCTCTCTCTCTCTCTCTCTCCCTCTCTCTCTCTCTCTCTTTCTCTTTCCCTCTCTCCCTCTCTCTCTCTTTCTCTTTCTCTCTCTCTCTCTGTTTTCCATCTCTACCGCTTCCCTTTCTTTTCCCTCTCTCTTTTGTTCAACCTCTTCATTTTTTCCCTCTCTATCCTTCCCCTCTACCTCTTTCTTGTCTTTTTCCCCTCTTTTCCCTGTCTCTCTTGCTCTCCCTCTTTCTTTTATTTCCCCCCTCTCTCTTGCTCTCTCTTTTCCCTCTCTCTGTCCTTCCCTTCATCTGTGCTCTAGTTCTGGCATGCTTGCAGCACACTGCAGTCCAAGAATTTTAAAAGGGGATTGGGTGGGGTGGGGGGTGGGGGTGAGAGAAACCCATGAAGATGAAGCTTAGGAAGAGGTTAGGAGAGGTGAGCACGCTCTTGGCCAGGAGAGGGGAGGAGTGGAGCATGCCAAAGGGGGAGGGGGGGGGGGGGGGGGTCGGCTTTAGGTGAAGTCTGAAGGTGAGCGATTGGTCAGGTGATGGCAAAATGGAAGTCCGCCCCTTCCCTCTCAACTGTTGCTAACCCTCAGGGCTGTCGTCGGTTGGGGAGAGATATAACAGAGCTGCTCACTTTTGTGCTGTGCGGAGAGATATATTCAGCTTGGGGCAGGCTGAAGATGGGGTCGGTGTTGGTATTGATGTTGGTGTTGTTGCTGTTGCTTAAAGAAGACAGCCAGTCCACTTGATGAGATCAGTGGAAGGTGACGCCGCTTCCACACGCGGCAAGGTTCTGACGACGTGCCCAAGTGCGTCATCATCGCGCTCGCGTCTGTCACAGTGCCAGGAGTCCCGATTTAGACATTTCTCATGGCTTGTCTGCATCGCCTCTCCTACCTTGTGCGCTCGTTCACCTTTTCTGTTTTTTATTCTTTCTGCTGCAGCATGGCTTTCTTCCCCTTTTCTTTTTTCACGTTCAAAATGGCGTGCCTTTGATGTGCTCAAGTAGTTTGACGTCTCACTCATTTGCCCCAGACAACACACACACACACACACACACACACACACACACACACACACACACACACACAGACACACACACACACACAGACACACACAGAGCAGCAGTAGTATGTACCCTCCTTGGAAGTGTGTTAGTGTGTGTTTGTCCTTGTATGTAGCCATATATGTGTGCTTGCACGTGGAACATATATGATTGCACAATGATATGTCGTAGACGTTGTTTGTAGACTTGTAAGTGCTGTGATTTTCCGTCTATTAACCGAGGTTTATACATTGATTTTTGCAAAATTCAGGTTAACACACAGGGGCAGGCTATACATTACTTTTCTTCATTCTTCTGTATGATTAAAGCACAATCTGATTTGATTCACTGGGCTATTGGGCACTGCGGTTAATACACGGGTGTGCTTAATACATGGCTTTGTTGTGGTGTGGGTGTCTTAAGTTGTCACCTCTGGGTGTGGCGTTGGCTCTTTGAGGGCAGTGGACGCAAATTAGCGGCGCTGTGCTGTGCTGCCGAGCCCCCCAGGCTGAAGACGGACTCCCAGGCCTCGCTAATTAAAAGGGCGCTGCAGCAGCTGCCAGCGTGCCGCAGCCCAGCTGTACGCTGCTGACGTACGTGCCGCGGCCAGAGTGCTGCCGGGCCTGTTGTTTTTGGCCGGCCGCGCCAAACAGACCGCCTCTCTTCCTCTCCACACATAGCTGGAGTTCCTCGGCACCGTAGCCAAACACAGAGAAGTGAGAGGCCTTAACCGAGAGAGGTAACCACTGCGAGAGCCGTCGACCCAAGCTAAACAACACTTCACTCTGACAGGAGGAGACAGGAAGCAAAAAGAAAATGAGGGAGAGGGGGAACGAGAGAGGAGGTGGGAGAGAGAGCTAGACGGAGGGAGAGGGGGAACGAGAGAGGAGGTGGGAGAGAGAGCTAGACGGAGGGAGAGGGGGAACGAGAGAGGAGGTGGGAGAGAGAGCTAGACGGAGGGAGAGGGGGAACGAGAGAGGAGGTGAGAGAGAGAGCTAGACGGAGGGAGAGGGGGAAGGAGAGAGGAGGTGGGAGAGAGAGCTAGACGGAAAGGAAATGTGTTTGTTTTTGGTAGGATATCTAAGCGATATCCTTGTTTTTCAAAAAAAGGAGGTTGTCCCTCCTCTCGTATGCAATCAGCTGTTGCAGAGTGACCCCCCCCCATCCTGTTTATACAACACATATTTTGATGGGAGAAATTCCAGGCATGTGTGTGTTTGTGTTTGTTAAAGTCCAAATGAAAGCCTCCTCCCACATGTCATACAGTCGTCCGTTATTTCATCCATCAATCCTAGAAGGCATGACACCACAACAAATTTGAAAAGCTAGCAGGAAGTGTGTGCACGTCGGATAAGTGTTTTGTTTACTGGCTGTTCTCCGCAGTCCAGAATGTACTGTGCTAACAGAGTCTTTGATGGAACGATCGGCACCAGAGCAATGGATCCCCCAAATAAGGCTCAAGTGTGACAGTGTTACTGTAAGTCCGACAAGTGGACTGCAGGTTGCGGTGTCCTAGAGTTAACCCAAAAGACAGTGCTCTGCGCACCATTGCTCAGATACCCAGAGACAGAGAAAATAAGAAAAACAAACAAAACGGGCTTGTAACCGTGTCTCCTCCACAGTAAGGCCAGGAGAAAGTTCCAGAAGGGATGGCAAACATAAATAAATGAGGAGTCAGGCAGTAGAGCGGTAGGAAGTGTTTAATGAGCCTGGATCTGGGAATGAGGGCACAGGCCACCTACAGCATCTACTGGAAACTCCACTGCATTGACAGCATTTTCCAGACCATTTTAATTGGTATGTTTTAAAACCACTATATCCGTGTCTGTACCCAAAACTGTGTCCGTGAATAGGTGCTCAGCCACATTTATGGCTGAAATAGCTTATAAAATTTGCCACAAAGTCAGTTTGTGTAACATGAGAGTAAAATCCTCCTGACTAATTTGCATGACTGTTTTTTTCCCCTCTTCAGTGTGTATGTGTTTGCACATTTCAGGTTTTTCTATGTACGCTGTCAGAAATGAGTGGGAACCATTCTGGAGGTTATTATTGTTGCCATTTGTGTACTTGTGAAAGTAGCCGATTTCTCAGGCTGTTGTGCGTATTTACTGTGGTGGCCCATAAGCTGGGCCTGTGGTGGCCCAACGGTCCCATAAGTAGACGGTCTCCCAAGAGTCTTTAGATAAGGGCTTCTTCACACTGAAGAATCTAGAAGTATTTATAAACAAGCACAGGACATGTAATTATGTTGCATTTTGAATACGTTGAGTCTTGTTACATGTACATGGATGATGTTTGTTGTTTTAAGCTGAAGTTGAAAAAGCACACAATCCATGTGTTTTGTGTAGGTACTTAAAAGTGTTGTTACATTGTGTCTGAGTGTTAATGTATGCTTTATTTGTGTTCCTGCGCTCCTAAAAAGTACAAAAGTTTATTATTCACTGGTCTCAGGATGCTAACAAAAACATCAGCACTTGCAGCCTAGCATTCAGTAGACAAGTGCTGCCACCACTAATTGTCAGCCAATGTTTTGTCGCCTCTTTTGAGAGGTTTGTACTCTGACATGTGAAGAGCGTGCCTCTAGGGAAACGACAATTCCGACTGCAAGGTCCCTAAATATATAGCCTTAACTCAAATCAGCTGTTAGTCTTATGCCATTTTGATCTGTAAAAAATGTCACATGCAGCCATGCTTAAATTCTGCTCACTGCACATTTATTATAATGTATTATAATATAATATTCAGTATTCATTATTGAATGCTTAGCTGGAATTATGTTTTTCCCCATCATCCTATTTTTAAAGCATGTCGACCTACGGGCATGTAATTGAGCTACGGGTTTTCTACAGGAATAGCATGTCTGAACGGGCACTGCACTAGTCCCAAATTAAAAGCATTCAGCTCTCACTGGAATCTTGGCCTGTAGTTAGCCTGCATGGAGTTCTTTACCATTGCTAAGATGATATACTTTATCGTTACATACTTTATATACTGTAAATATTTTTCAAATAAATACTTTATATAGTAACTTACATAATTTACTATGATATACAGTATTATGTGCATATATATTGCCAATACCTCCATCACTGAGAGGATACTGTGACCGGACACACCTTTGCTAGTCTGGTAAACATTAGTTGGCTGGTTTGAAAGTTTTTTAAAATCCTGTCTATGCCCTTGAAAGTTGTTTGAAATTCCTGTTTATCCCCAAATGTGTCCCTTAACCCACTTTGCTTCATTTGCAGGTAACAGCCAGACGGAAAGAGGATTCCGGCAAGGTGAAAGTCCTGTTGCACTGGACGCCAGAGGACATGTGAGTTCTACTCTGATCTTTTTTGGGTGGGTTTTTGGGGACAGCTACCTGTTGTTGACTGTCTTTATTCTCTAAATGCCGAGTCTTGCTCAGATCTTCGGTTCTTTTTCTACATGAATGCTTCCAACTGTGATGACCGCAGTTTTGATAGTTGAAGGCATGTTAGTGTGTTGTTCTTAACTGATGATCACAGCAGTGAGAACCAGCTGCGCTGTAACAATTCATAATACATTTTATGTGAGTTTATAGTGTTGACTATTGCTCTGCGTTGACTATTTCTCAGCACATTTATCATGGTTTATGGAACTTTTTAATTGGCTGTAACTTCTAGGTGACACCTGAACACAGTTTGACGTATGAAGATCTTCCCTTGTTGGTGAGATGGGCAGTACAGGGCTGAGTTGTAAAATCTTTCTGGAACTACCAGCAGAATGTATCGGTCTGACTGCAGACATCTTCAACCATTTTGCAGGGTAGGAGGAGTCTGGCAGGAAGGTTTTTTAACGATTCACATCATCCGTTCTGTTTGACATGACAAGCTCTGGTCTACTCCCCGTAACCTCGTCCAGCTCTCCTCCTGCCAGCCTTTTTCATCCGCAGTTGTGCAAATATTTGTGATGGACGGATCCCAGTCTACAGGACTCAGTCCCTGTTTCTCTTGCGTGTGAATGGGGCTCGTAGACTTCTGACCTGGTTCCTCATGCCAGAGTCCATCTCCCTGCATACTGGGATCACAGCATTGTTGCTTTCCTCAGATCACATTTTCCTTAGATTCGACCGACTGTTTTCACAACCCAGACACCAGGGTGTCGACGTTACTGTTGAAATTGGTGTGGAATTGGCCGCACCTGTCTGGTGAGTTTAGACGGGCAAAAACAGTGTCGAGTTTCAGTGCCTCCCCTTCACCTTCACGTCTGTGGAGAGGGACTTAAGAGTTTGTTGTAGTACAAGCAGAACCAAATGAACAGGCTTTCAAACCACAGCTTATAAAGTTTGAACAGCATATTCACACAGTGCATACCCATAATGTTAAAAACTCTTTTTTAACAACATTTTCAAAAGCTATTCAAAAAGTGCTAAACTAAATGGGGGAGAGAAATGTAGAGAATTGCTTGAGTGTGCACTTGCTAGTGAGGTGCTGGACGCTGGGCTTCTCTGCCTGAGCCACTCTGAGAGAGTTACTCTAATGAGATTGCCCCGTAACCAGTATGGAGAATCTTCTCTCTGTGGAGCCTCATTGCTGTAGCCTGGGGGGAGACCTCCTCCATGACGCACCCGTAGACACAACTCCGCGTCTCTTCCCTTTCATGAGAGAGGGGGGGGGGGGGGTAGAAGGGTAGAAGGAGAGTTTCAGCAGCACTCCTCTCTGGAGGGAAAAAAAACAGGGGGTTGATGCAGCATGAGCAATATTGCACCTGACAGCTTCCAATGAATGGATGGGTCCACTCTCTTCCACCCACGCCTAATATCCCCTCCTCCAGCAGCCCCTTCCTCCCTGATTAGAAGAGATGAACTGTGAGCCCAGAGAGAGAGAGGGAGAGAGATAGAATTAGAATTCAGTGATGGAGATGAAACAGTTTGCGTTGATGGAGGAAGCTGCAGATTAAAAATGTCAGCCATTGTTAAACGCGAAGGAGGCAATCACTGGCGCTTGTGTAGAAATTGCTATTGTAAATACATAGAACAAGGAAGTCTGGGCGAAAAAGCATGCATTGCTGTAGCCTTTCAGATGTACAGTAAGTGATCATAGTACTGAATGTGTTTGAACGTAATTCAGTAGTACATAGTGACCGTGTTCTGTCGGCTGCATATGGCTGATATGGATAAAGAACAGAAGAGCTCTTTGTGACTAGCTCATAAAAAGTAGTTCCAAAACTGGGGGGTGATGGATAAGTCATGGGCTCGATGAGGGGTGCACTTCAAGACAGATTGTTATTGCTGTGCAATTCTGTGTGTCAGTGTAGCTTCATGAAGATTGTTGACAACAGATAGGCCTGTGTAAACTAGGGTTGGCACAAAATATCGGCACATCAATTTATCATACAGTATATTGACTTTTTGTGATAAGCTGGTGCCAAATTTTACTGAAATAAATATATTATAAACAGACTCGTATGACAGTTTGACTTACCAGATTGAATGAATTATCAAATGGATGATGATAATCCTCTACATGGTCAAATTAGTTTTTATATTTTTAAGAACCACTAAGCTAAAACTATGCACTTTAAACACTTTCAGTTCAGTTTTAAAATGTTGTGAATAAATACATAATTTAAGCTTTTTCCCTTTTTTCTTTTACTTCATTTACACAGATACACACATGTATCGTAGATTAATCTTTATATATTGAGTATTGCTGCATTGTGATATTATCGTTGTTGTGGACAAAGTATTGTGACATTCTGTTGATCAGCTTTTACAAACAGTCAGCATGATCAATCGGCTAATCACTGATGGCTAGGTAGTTCAACAAGCTACTGAATTGTTTAAAAGAAGACTGAATGCAAACAACATGTTTGAGCAGATGGTCAGGAAGTTGCCATTTAAGTTGTAGGTCTGAGTGCAATAACCGATGTCCCGATTTGAGAAGTCATTGTGTGAGTGAGATGCGAAGAGCAAAGCTGCTGTGATGGACATGGAGAGCACAAGAATAAATCTCCCTAGAGAAGTCACTAATCACTGTATGAGAAGTTATTACTGTAAAGATTTAATATAATAAAGATGTTAATGTTTGTAAAACTATTTCCAAGAAAGTGGCGCAGTGTTAAAATCCTGTGAAGATTTCGCCTGACTCTTGAACCCATTCTCTGGAAATGCCTCACATTCCTGTTGTTCATCAAAAACCCAGCAGTCTGTGTTAAAAGCTCCGTCGGATTTCCTGTGTTGAATGATGTGCCATTCATCCACATGTGACATCCTTCTCCTAAGAGGTGGGATTGGTGCCCATGGGCCTCCATACTGGCCTTCTTGATCCCTCGATTACTACACTGAGCCTTGCAAATAGCTCAAGTGAAGAAGAAAGGTTATATTAATTATACTAAAATATTATATTAAATGAAACTAAAAGGTAATATTAAAGGTTGTGTTATTAAAACAACCAGATTAGGCTATTGGAACTGTAAGAATAATGTTTGCACTGGCACATGTGAGCTGGGGTACATTTTCTTGCACTGATGTAGTTAGAAGTAAGCTGGACATCTTGCCGAGATGTTTCCTGTTGCACACAAGACGGACGCAGTGCTCAGTCTCGTATTTATCCTCGTTACATGAAAGCATGTGTTTTCCCCTTAACAGTGCCTTTTTGAAGGCATGAAGCAGGCCTTGTGGTGTTATACCTCATGCTTTTCCAGTTCATGTAGGGACTGACTGATTGATAGGTACTTTATTTTTATCGTACGGGAAACTGTTTGTCAGTGGGTAAAACATGTCAGGTCTTTGTTGGAATGACAATACAAGCAGGATAAACTCTTTGAGCATTCCACATATATGCACCAATCATATCATAGCGTTAGTATTGCACTTAATCCGACTTGATTGAAAAGTGTAGGTTCCACCATGTTTTGCCTTTTGTTTTGAGAGAACTTGGAACAGGAAAAGAAAGCAGATATCACTGGTGTGATGTTGCCTGTTCGCCGAAGTCGCATCTGGAACATTTCTTCTAGCAGGCACTTATCCATTCTGGTTTCAAAGGAATGGTGTGTCAGAAATGTGGGGTGTTTTGGAGTCCATTAAAAAGCAGTCACACTTGTACAACGAAGTCACAACATGGTGTGTTACTTTTTGTCTATGTCTGAGAAAGTGTGTGTTTTTCATGTTTGTTTATTTCAGAGACAGAGAGAGTGTGTGTGTGTGTGTGTGTTTGTGTGTCTGTGTGTTTGTGTGTGTGGAGAAAGAAGGCTGAACACAGATCACAGATGAGCAGTTCTTTGTTGGCTCCCCATCAAGCAAGCAAATGGATGTCTTGTTTGGTGAGCGCTTGCCGGTTTTGGACTCCGGTTGAGTGCACTTCTGCTATCAGCCTCTCTGTGCATGAGCCCATCCTGGTCTACTGGTCTGTGCATGAGTTTAGCCTGGTCTACTGGTCTGTGCATGAGCCCATCCTGGTCTACTGGTCTGTGCATGAGTTTAGCCTGGTCTACTGGTCTTTGGGCCTAATGAATGTGATCAGGCTTTAGTGGGTAACCAGAGCCCACAGTCGGTTTACTATGACACATGCAAAATGATGAGGGGTGTGGCTGTGTGTGTGTGTGTGTGTGTGTGAATTTTAGGACGTCACGCATCCTGTCCCCACATACATACTCTCTGTATCTGGTTCTGTGTTCGTGGTGTTGTCTTCTCATGATTCATCTGGACGGTCCTCCCAGTCTGGCAGTGTCATGACTCTGAGATTACTGTGAAAGAGTAAAGTGTGTGTGTGTGTGTGTGTGTGTGTGTGTATACTGTGTGCCTGGAACTGTTTGCTTCATCTTGTCGTCACTCTTACCAAGAAACGACAATTCATTAAATCCCCCACGTAATTACAGAGGCTAGAGAAGCATTGGACTTTCCTGCTGTCACGTTTAGTTGAGTTGAGTTGAGTTGAGTTTAGTTCAGTTCAGTCGGGCTGAGGGTGACCCAGATCTGTTTGCTTGTTGCCATTTAATCACCATTAGCTGCCTCATGGATGGGGGACTATTTAGAGAGCATTAGCAAAGGTGTTAGACCCGTGTTTTAATTAACATGCAGTGTATGGCTGGACACAGCAGGAACCCATTGAAGCAGCAGTCCATTAGGTCCTCTCACCCTCACAGTTCCTCATCCCCCACTGTCCCCACTCCCTCCAGTGATCCTCATCCACTCCTCGGAACAGTACGGAACGCCAGCTAATCACTTCAAAAGCTACGACAGCCATGCTGTGGCTAGACTCATGGGGTAGGATGCAACTTAGGTCATTGATAATAACAGGTGTGGTGGGGCAGTGGTTACGTCACCGACTGACAGGTGGTCCACCTGGGTTCCATTATCGCTTTCGTTTTTGAGGCCATGTCGCTTTGGATAAAAACACCTGTTAAATATCAGTCAACTTTTAACTTTATAATGATGTAGTCAAAACAAACAAATCTGGCTCCTTGTTTGGAACGTACCCACATTTCACAAATGTACACTGTTTGAATTTGGCTGCGCTTGGCCTTCACATTACATTGGTTCGGATTCTCTCATATTAACTCATATCAAATTAACTGAAGAATTAGCATAAGTAGAGTCACTGACAAAGATAAAGTATCACACATGAATTTCTTTCTTGAAAAGTGGCACATGCTGAAAACATTTACCTGAGAAAAATCATTCCTATAGACTGTTTCAATGACGTAAACAATAACAAAGCTTCTACCAAAGAGGGTTGATAAAGCTAGGCAATCTTTGGTTCTACTGTATGTTTGGTCCCAGAATACTTCCAGTGGCACAGGAAGTTAACGGTAACTTGGTTGTAAACAACAGGCTAGGCTATCTTGTAATTTCAACAGATTAGATATGAACATAAGTTATCAGTAATTGGACTGCATGCTACACAAGTTTCATGACAGTTGAGACTTCATAGTCAACAGCAAGTGAAGTGTACATCCATGTAAAATCAATAATTATCTGGAAAAAATAGATACAAAAAATGACTACCTTATGTAAGCATTAACTGATCTACAGTATTTTGTCCAGATACAATCTGGAAGATCTATTTTGTCCAGATAATTACAGATTATACATGGGCTGTAACTTTTGCATTTTGTACTATTGAATAACCTACATTTGGTCTGACGTTAGTGATTGTTTTGATTGGAGTGGGATAGCACCTGCAGAGACATATTTACTCCTTTCCCAGAGCAGAAGGGGCTTTGACTGAAGTCCAAAATGGATGTCAGTTACACATAATTTTAGAAATCTATTATAGGATTATCTATTATATATTTTTTAATGAAACATGGCTAATTGAAGGCAGTTCTTGAATCATCTTTCTTCCCTCTGAAGAACACACAAGGAGAATCCAGAAGCTAAGGCAATTATTCTGTGTCTCCAGTAATACTCCAAAATGGAAAAGGGACATAGTCCAAGTGTTTGTCAGCCAGCACCAGTAAACTGTCCGCTGTTATCTTTACCCAGTGGATATGGTAGGAGAGGCCTTGCCAAATCTCCCCCGTTGTGCATTCAGTGCTCTCGATTTGGAACATAATTTACATGTGATTTGATCAGTGCTCTCAAGAGAGTCGCAGAGTGTGAATTGTGTGCCCACGGAAATGTGTGCACTTTGTGTGAAAAACACACAGAGTTTATTTGTTTTGGTTGAGGAGCTTTCACACATTCTGTGTGTGCGTGTGCATGTGTGTTTGTGTTTGTGTGTGAGTGTGTGAGAGAGTCTGGCTGTGCACAACCCCATACTAAGTAGGAGATACCCCCTCAAAGTTAAAGGTCGATGAATCATTCTTAGGAGGACATTGTTAGCCGACTAATCACATTATTAATGCCATTGTTTATTTATTTATTTCCCTCCATTAAATACACGGCAGCAGTTAATCCACAAATTGACAGACGTAGCAACTCTATTTAAAACTAATCTCCATTGTTCTTTCCTGACCCATAATATGAATCATGCAACATGCTGGCGGCTCCTTGAAGCATATGGTAGAGCACATTCATGCTTCAGAAATGCTGAGAAAATCCTTCACATGGAAGTTCTTAGGAATTGATGAACACACAGTCCTTAGAGGTTTAAGAGGTTTGAAACTCGGTGAGTGTCTGAGCTCAACATCCTGTGTGCCGTTTTAAGACCATGACCGATGAAAGTCCACTGAAGCTAACCTTCCAGAATTCTAAGGTGTTTTTGTGCTAGCCTGGTTCTACCCACCTTTTGTGTGTGTGTGTGTGTGTGTGTGTGTGTGTGTGTGTGTGTGTGCGTGTGTGTGTGCGAGCTAGCCTCGGTCTACCCACCTATCTCTTTCATCTCAGGTCTTGCTGTGATAATACAATTTTGATAATCTATTAGATTATTTTTTTTTTTCATTCTATATAAGTAAGTTATACCAAGATCTAAGGCAGGGGTCTCAAACTCCCTTTATCTGATATTTATTTTATCATTATTTTATTTATAAGCTAAGGTTGCTATCACAGGTGTCTAAAAATAGATTAAAAGACTTGCACTTTCTGTTTGTAGTTTTGTGTTTGAAAATACAGTATTTGAAAAAAAAAAACCATTGCATTTTAGGAACATTTTTTTGTATTATTCTTTAATACTGACGTGGCCCTCCAATCAGATGACATTGGCAGAAGTGGCCCCCAGCTCATTTGAGTTTGAGACCCCTGATCTAAGGTTTGTGTAATAGCCATCTTTTTTCGTAAGCAGTCATGGCTCACTGGGTTGCTGACCGTAAACTTTTTTTAATCAGGTTTTGAGCTAAAGCCTTGCTTCCTTTTCTGATGTCAGTAGTAGCCTACACTATAGCAGATGAACTCGCATGCAGGTCAACTTCACTGCATTGCAACGCAGGGTTGCCATCTTAGCATAGAGCAGATCTTAGCATAGAGCAGACTCTAGTGCAAAGAGTCTGCTCTATGCTAAGATCCATCTTAGCATAGAGCAGACTCTAGTGCAATCTTAGCATAGAGCAGACTCTAGTGCAATGTGCATAGATGTTTTTGGTCATGCTGTCGTTGCACCGTCATTTTTAGATTTTCATTTGTTTTCTTTCATTACATCAAAGTGACATACTCAAGCTACCCAATTAGATAAAAAACGCTTTGTCTGAGCTAGTTAATGTGTGCAAGTTCAACAACGTGTTTAATGACGCAAGCAACTAATCCTCTCTTCCACTAATCCTCTCTTTATAAAGTATTAGAAAGCCAAATTTTGTTGATTAGTTTGATGCGTTTTGGCAACCCTTGTAAACCTTGAAGAATTGCAGCCGGAGCAAAACGAATGTGTATAATTATTCATCAAGGGCAAAGACAATGATCAGGGTTTTATGAAAGCCTAATATATCAGCTAGCATAGTTAGCGGCGATGAAGGAAGTATAGGAATCCTATAGTGGTCAACGCCCATTAGGGTGAAACAATGGGAAACGATCCCCAATACAGCAGGCTATTTTGGTGCATGGTGCAGACTAAACGCTCCCCAATACAACAGGCTATTTTGGTGCCCGGTGCAGACTAGATTGTGTGGTAAAAGCCGTCACTCAGGGTGATTTGGTGGGATGGCTGGTTCGGTCTGCCATCAGACTTAATTTGATGATGTTGCACACAGTTATGAACACCACACAGAGCTGCTTTAAGAGGACTGGCACAGGAATACTACCTGGAACTAGGCTGGCGTGAAAATGGTAAAAACATCTTCTATATTCAAAAGCATGTTCTGTGAATTATTCTGGATTTCATACCTTGTTTCTGTAGAACTGTAAGTAAATATACGTGAGAGTGAATTTGTTGAAAGCCAGGGCTTCTGATCAGCTGAGAAAATTCTTTGTCAAGGGATGCTCTGGCAACCGATGGGGTGATGGGAATGTATGCAGTGTATTTTCCCACTTTGTGCGTGTGCGTGTGCGTGCGTGTGCGTGTGTGTGTGCGCATATGTGTGTGTGTGTGTGTGTGAGAACTGTGTACCTGGCTGCAGAGGCTGCAGCAGCTGAAAGGCTGTAAGGCGTGAACTGGCTGCCTGCCCACCGCCCTGCTGAGGGAGCGGTCCAGAGATGGAGGGGGGGCGGGCGGAGTGTGTGTGTGTGTGTGTGTGTTTGTCTCTCGGGGGCTCCAGGAATGACGCACACAGTGACGGGGGAAGTGAGGGGGAGACGGGCGGAGGGAAGGGGCTCAGACTCATGCAGGTCCTTGTGCCAGCACTCCTCTCTCCCTCTCTCCTCCTCCCCTCTCCCTCTCCCTCCCTCTCTCTCTCTCTCTCTCTCTCTCTCTCTCTCTCTCTCTCTCTGTCTCTCTCTCTCTCTCTCGCTCTAACATACCCGCTCTCCTCTCTCCCTCTCTCTCTCTCCTCCTCCTCCCCTCTCCCTCTCCCTCTCTCTCTCTCTCTTTCTCTCTCTCTCTCTCTCTCTCTCTCTCTCTCTCGCTCTAACATACCCGCTCTCCTCTCTCCCTCTCTCCTCCTCCTCCCCTCTCCCTCTCCCTCTCTCTCTCTCTCGCTCTCTCCCTCTCTCTCCCTCTCTCTCTCTCTCTCTCTCTCTCTCTCGCTCTAACATACCCGCTCTCCTCTCTCCCTCTCTCCTCCTCCTCCCCTCTCCCTCTCCCTCTCTCTCTCTCTCGCTCTCTCTCTCGCTCTAACATACCCGCTCTCCTCTCTCTCTCTTTCTTTCTCTTTCCCCTTTTCTTTGTCTTCTCTCCTCAGTTTTTCAGACATGTTCTCACTTTGTCACTTTATTTCTCTCTCTCCCTCTCTCTCTGTCCATCTCTCCCCCCCTCCATCCCTTATTCCTCTTTTTATTTGCGGCAGTGTGAGCGCATGCTGGCTAAAAGGATTAGAGGTTCAAACCTCTGCACTTCCCATTGTTCTTTCTCCCCCATTTTGTTTCTTTTCATTTTGCCAGCGTGTTCCGTGGCTGAAAGGGCATGGGAGTGGTTTGGTCGGAGGCAGACAGGGGACATGGTGGGGATGGAGAAGTTCCGCTGGCCAGGTGTGAACGCTGGAACCCTCTCTCTTTCTCTCACCCTCTCTTTCTCTGGAACCCTCTCTCTTTCTCACTTTCTCTCTTTCCACTCGGCTCTGTTTGTTTAGTCTCTCTCTAACTTGGCCCTCTACCCCCCTTCCTCCCCATCTCTGTCTGTCTTTCTCTCCCTCTCTCTCCATCTCTCTCTGTCTATCTTTCTCTCCATCTCTCTGTCCACTTCTCCATATCCCCACTTCAGGCTTTCCCTTGGGACACCTCTGCCAGGATTCGAACATTGCAGCATTTTCTTTAGAATTTTGGCTTTAAAAAACACCCATCTCCTCAGTATTGAGTAACAGGCCATGTGGAAAAGATAAAAAAACGGCGTTCCAGCCCGACGCAAGATGTTTTCGGTTATGTGTCAGTTAGCCGTCCGATGAGTCACACAGCCCCACTGTCCTGTCCTGGTGCGCTCCGCGTGGCCCGCTAAGCAGATCGGCAGCTCGGCAGCTCGCACAGCGGAAAGGCTTCTGGCCGGGGCTTGGGTCAACTTTCTCTTTTCTTCTCTCTTTCTCTCACTCCCTCTCTCCCTATCGCTCTTTCTCTGTCTCTCCTTCTCTCTCTCTGTCTACCTCACCCTTTTCTCTCTTTCTCACTGTCTCTCCCTGTCCCTCTCTCTCTCAGACACTGTCTGTCTGTCTCGCTCCCTCGCTTTCTCTGTTTCTCCCTGTCTGTCTCACACACACACTCTCTCTTTTCT
>NC_055967.1:25413630-25436130 GCF_018492685.1 Alosa sapidissima
TGGGAGAGAGAGGGGGGGAAGAGAGCGATGAGAGAGGTAGAGAAAGTTGGGAAAAAGAGAGGGAGAGAGGAGAGAGACGTTTGACAGATGATGATGATGCCCCTGAGAGAGAGATGCGTTTTGGCAAGACTACAGTGCAGCCTCTGGTCTCATGGATCATTACACAAAAGCCTTTTGGTTAAAGTCGGGGAGGGGGGTGTATGTGGGGTGGGGTTTAAGAAGGTGTTGGAAGAACTCCCAGCCCCACGCACATGTGTGTGTGTGTGTCTGTCTGTGTGTGTGTGTGTGTGTGTGTGTGTCTGAGTGTGTCTGTACCACTGCTGTAGACGAGGAGCAGGACCTGGTGGAGGCTCTCCTGGGCGACTCAATGCTCAGATTGTCAATTTAGTTTCCTTTGAGGGTTTTTCCAAACACACACACACACACACACACACACACACACATACTCCTTTACTAAGTTATGAGTGCACACACACACACACGCTCATACACCCAGACACACACTTCATTGGCATTTTTCTATTGTCTCCTCAGAACTCTTCCCCAGAAGCGACTGAAGCAGAGGTAAGTTAAGCCCACCACTGCACGTCCAGGGCTTTCCAGACTTGTCACTCTCTTACTTCAGTGCTGCTGACCATCCCTCGCTCTGTCAGTTCAGTTCAGTTCAATTCAATTCAATTATTAGCATGACTTAAAGCAGTGATACGGAGCCTCCTCTCACTAATCGCTTTCAGACATATGTGTAAGACCGGAGGTTCTGCCGATGTTAAACGGTGGGGCCGTATATCTGAACGACATAAACGGTCATATGGAAGTCCGAATTTAGCCGGTTGTTCTACTACTCCCCCCCTAGTATTTCCTCCGGACATTATGTAAATGTGCTGTGTCTGAACGACGCGTAGAACATGCGGTTAAAATTCACACCTAGTGAGAGGGCGTGTTGGTGACGTTTCTTTTGTGCGTCCATGTGGTTAGATCTGACTTAAATGCCATTGTTATGATGGAGTGGCATAGTGCTGTCCAGAAAATCTCCGACCTGGAAAGATGCAGACATCACGGAGCTACTGTCCATGAGGGCATACAACATTTTGATAGAACACATGAAGGGAACGGCACGTTGTAGCCTACAACTGCATGGCAAGGCCAAACGAATTCAAAAGACTGTGCGAGATAAGCAGAAGGCGCTGAAAAGGCAGTAGCCTAAAGCGACGTCGTTGACGACAATAACAGGAGTATTTAATAAATTGTTAGCCAACACGGTTTTCTGTTCATTGATAGCCTCCTCATGACCTGCTGAGCTCGCAGATATTTGTTGAGCATATACTGTATGCATAGAGAAAATGAAAACGAAGAAAACCCAACTTTGTTCCAAGCTCCTTACGTAAATGCAATAGACACATGGGGAGAGGATGCTTTTGGAAAAAATAAACCATGAAAAAACGAACAACTTCACTGTTATGTTAGTATTTTGTTTGTTGCTTAAAAACGTTGTATGATGGCCTTGAAGTCTTGAGTTAGCCTGCTGAATTGGCTGGTAGCCTACCATAAAGTTTGTGCATGCTCTCTCTCTCCAACGCAAACCAGATTTGGGGTTCTATAGCCAAGTAATTCTGGTAGGCTACATAACGTTGAAAACAGATAAATGTGTTTATTCGAAGCACACATAAAAATACTTTAGGTCAATTTCAAGTGCGCACGTGACTAGCCTACTCAGCCTACGCACAATAGATTTCTCTTCTTTAGCCTACATAATGCATAGGCTACACTTTGTAAACAAAAAGCAGCTGTGACAGGCAGCGGCCGCATATATTCTGCGTCATGTCTCGCATCTTGTGAACTCTACAAGCCCCCACCCCTCACTCGACAACCACACAGAGATTCTGTTATGTGCGTGTATGTCGTTCACACATACGTCCATATAAAGTCAGTATAAGGCCCGCAGGTTAGCATCATATCTGAATCATCAGACGGGTAGGACCTCCGTTTGACAAACCTCCGCATATACTCTGGAGGTTATATCTGAAAGCGCTTACTGTCACACACAACCACACTTATAGGGACATGTTTTCTAAAGGGACATGTGTAACGGATGCTAGCTTAGCTTAGCTGTGCGTGTGGAATGTTGGTAAACCTCACTCTGCCTCAAGAGTGCTGCTGGCATGAAAGCTAGTAGCCAGCCATGCCGACTCCCGACCCGAGGTGCTGCTGTTTCGCTGTTTCGCGGGTTCGAGTCTGGGCGTGTGCAGGTTACACATGTACACACAACGCAGGTTACACATGTACACACACACACACACAACCACACTTATAGGGACATGTTCTCTAAAGACACATGTACCGTACACACACACACACACACAGCCACACTTATAGGGACACGTTTTCTAAAGATTTGCTTATCAGAATAGTGCAGGACATCATGCCACTGGTGCTGTGTAATTATCTGGCCAGGCCAGTATAAACATTATGAAATGTATTGTGCATGTGGTCAGAAAACAGCACCAGAGGACAAAATGCCACACTATCACTACTTAAATATAAATACATAATATTAATTCAGAAATATAAACTAGTGTTTACAGTTCAATATAAAATATTGACATGAAGTTAATGAAACAAGGCCTGTGTAGTAGATAAAATTATAGAAAAAATGCACCATGGTTAATTGCAGAATATATTTGATGATTTTAATCGTCACACAAAATCATATAAAAATTATATTGTTAAATGTCAAGTCACTTTATTTATATAGCACATTTAAAAACAACAGAAGTTGATCCAAAGTGTTTGACAAGTAAGGCAGAGAGGTACATTGACTGTACACAAATATTGAAGTGGAGCCCAGAGTTATGACATAAAAGATAAAAACAACGTGAAATATAAAATTCAAGATGAAAGATAAACATATGAATTCAAGTAAAATAAGGATAAGAATATTCAAATAAATAACAATAATAAAACAAAGTAAAGCATAACAACATAAGAAATACTAAAATGCAGTTCAGAAAAATGAATAAAAAGGATAGAAGAGCAGAATATTATCATATAATAATCATCTGCAATTACAATAGCTTTGTATAGCAGTCAATATTTAAGGAATAATGCAGGTCTAGCACCGGTCCTTCCTTATTAATGGGTAGAGTTTGTATTTTGTTTAGTTTGTACATGGAATTACATATTTTGTCTACAGTTTGTACATGGAATTTTGTATTTTGTGTTGAGGTTGTATATAGAATGTCACTGTTGAAGGTATGATACAGGGTGCAGGTAAAGCTGAAGGCCTCCTTTCTTTCCAGGATGCTTCTCTAGCCAGAGGAAGATGCTGCATCAGCTCACCGCAGCCCTTAAGTATACCGGGTGTGGAAGAGCTTCTTCTCTCCGCGTCTCCATCGCCGTATCTATCTTCTCAAACACACATTATTTTGGTTAAACACATTTGGTTAAACACATTGTCCAGATGTCCAGAATATGAAAAGTCAGAATTTTTATAACAATTATAATATTTTTTGTCTTCTTTGGTACTTCAGTACTTTCTTCAATATGTGTGTGATCCAGTGGTTGTGTTTTATGAAAGCATGTATGAATGTGTTGTTGCTCATGAACATTTAAAAAATGTATTGTTTAATTTATTTTTCTAACTTGGACTTTGTCATTTCTAAATGATGTTAACTTTCATTTTGATCCGAGAGCTGCTCAAAATAGATCATAAGGGCTTGTTAGAAGCCATAGCACAAGTCCGGGGCTCTCAGAGGAACCTTGATGGTTCTCCACATGGTTGTGGTGGTGGTGGCAGTAGGGGTGATGACAATAGTGACATACAGATTCTTACAGTCAGTGACATGGTCGTAAAAGATTGCAGGTTAATGTACCTGTGTTAAAACAAGGCTGACGGCATCTGTCTTGAAACACTGTCTTGTCTGATGTGCCCAACAGGGAGATTGAGAAGATCTGAGGAGGGGTAATGGCATCATGTAGCTGTGCTTGAAAGTATGCCAGTCGGCTTTCACTGAAAGTTTAAATATGTGTGATATACTTTGTACAGAAGAAAGACAGAATGTTTAATCTAAATGTTAATGCCTACAGACAGCAAAGCTGCCTTAATGTATGTCGCAGCAGTTGGTGTGAAATCTCTCATCTCACCACACTGATCTGTTATCAAGCAAAGGTGAAAAACAACATAGATGAACCTATATGCTATGAATATTTACATCTTATATTTATGATGAAAATTGCAATAACAATGCTACATAAATAATGATGAAGAAAATGTTTTGCTAACAAATTCTCTCTTTATACATACTATTAACGGCTGAACTGGAATGGATGTAAACGCCCATTTTGAATTTGTTTTGGTCAAGGAGAAGTACCCACTTTCAGTATTCCAGATATCTTGACAACATTAACATTCTTATACACAGAGAGGGGGTGTCTTACTACTGATGTAAAATATGAGATTAGAGGTTTTTCACCGGCAACGATATGTTGGTTTCCCAAAACCGAATATCTGTGACCTTTTAAGAAAGTTTGTTCCTCTTTTCAGTCAAAAGGCATATGGCTTCACTGTGCATTAAATGCACCAAAGGGAACCATGTTTAAGATCTGTAAGAAGATTAGTACCCACTGTGGTTCCAATGAGTTGGAATAAAAATGGATGAGTCAAGTATTACAGCCTTGTGTTTTTGTGTGTGTGTGTGTGTGTGTGTGAGAACTATGCTCTGGCCAATGTGCTTTCCATCATCAAGTTTGTGAAACGTGGCTGTGAAGCAGTCAAAGAGCACTATCCAGTTTATACACCAAGCAGAGAGAGCGAGAGAGAGAGCACAATGCTAATTGCCCAGTTTTCCACGGAAGCCAACGGCATGTGTGTAAAAGCCGCACTTCCTCCCCCACCAGCGCAGGAGTGTCCAGCACAGGCAGTGGGCATCTGGCAGCGCTCGGCCGACAGATCCCTAATCATCCCATGAAGGAGACAGTGCAGCGCTGCCAGCAGAGCCCTCACTCTCAGCTGCTACGTGCTAATCCTCCTGAAAACACTCTGCCTAGAAAACAGGCTGCCAACTCCTTTGCCCTTCCAAAATATGGGTAGGAAAGAAAAGTTTTTAAAACGCATTAAAGGGTTTCAAGAGTTCTGAAGGAGGTGAGATGTTCTACATTATACAATGACTTGTACATCACTCACAGTTGACTTTGCTTTGTCTTTACATGTTGATGCATAATTAAGTGATGGGATTTGTTAGATGATGTCAGTGATGTTCTTGGCAAGCTTTGCATTTGCTGCTATATTAGCTCTTAGCTATTAGGTCACGTAACAGGAGGTTTGTTTTGAGTTTTTGGGGGATGTGTCGTCCAAATCCTTCTACTTGTGTATGTGCAGCATGTCGGTTACATCTCAGATATGCTACAGTATGTATCAGGCCTATGATGAGCAGAGCGGGTTTGCATGTGAAGATGCTTTAGATAACAGGTCTAAGAATAAAGAAGCCTGCGTGAAGCTCAAACTGGCATGATGGCGTCAGCTTTCATCTTCCTGCAAAAATTACTTCAGTGTTGTAATGACCTTATGAGCTATGTATATACTTAACGTCTGAAAATACAGTCAGTGTTTCTCGGAAATTGCAATGGTGTAGAAACCGGTGTGTGTGTGGGAGTGTGCGTGTGAATAGAGGTATGCATGATGATCTCTTTGAAGAAGCAGTTAAACTTATTATCCGTACAAGTAGCCACTGCAGGTTATTATTTACTCATTGTGTTGCAGCTTGAACAAAGAAAACACTATAAGACGTCAACACTGATAAAAAAAACAAAAAAAAACACCTGCCGTTTGAAAAGGGGAATAATTTAATGGCACCATTAATCCACCTCTGATGCAATTATTCAAAGCAGGGTTAATGGCAGCCCACGGTTATTCAAAGAACAGTATGAAACTGACCACTTTTAAACCTCCAAGATTGTTATCATCCTCAAAGGAGGGAAAGCAGCGGTGCATTTCAAGTCAAGCGTGAGCCGAGTTTGTGGAAAATGTGGAGTGTCACGGCACAGGATGCTTTGTTTGGGGCACACAGCTGGAACTTTCCAAAGCAAAGTGGGGTCATGGCCTGAATCTTAGTTGTCGCTGCGAGGAAGACCGAGCCACTCTTCTCTTCAACCCCCCCAAACTGGGAGTAATGTGTGTGTGTGTGTGCACTTGCTGTGGATGTTTGGTTACCAGTCACAGGAAGGGCACGCACAGGCATCCAGCTCGACCACAGAGATGAGAGCAGCATCTGCTGTCTTTTCCAATGCTGTTTGTTTCAAACTAAACACCAAGTGTCCTGTCTCACAGCAAGATAGGTTTAAAGTTTATCATAATCTATAACTCGGATGCTATAACATTGCAAACTGTTGTTCAAGGCACAAATGGCACATTACTTAACCTCTATTTCAGAGCAATCTATTAAGCAAGCCTCACTTTTCTTATTGCCACCAGTAGATATTGGCATTGCAAAACAAATGCCTGTATCCAAGGGTGCATTCATGTAAAATAAAAAATAACACATATCCAGTTATATTTTTGGTGTCGATTTGTTCTACTTCTTTAAATAAAGGCTTCAGTTGTATTAGATTCTAAATAGCGGCTGTCAGCAGGGACAATAAAATGAGAGCGCCAAGAGACACTTCCTCTGAAAGTAGACCAGAGTCTGAACTTAGTTCTGTGTGGAGAGAATGAGATCAAGGCGTAGTCAACATGTAAGCTGACTTTTCTGGAACATTTATCCTTTAATCATCAGGTCTAACAAGGTGTTTCCTTGTGAACATACATGTGAAGAGCTGGGTTTGCAGAATCTTCTTTTCACCACTGGACAGAGCTGTTGGGTGATAATGGAACACTAAAAATAGTTATGACCGTCGTGCAAGGCCCCACATGGATGACACTTGCCTCTATCAGCCTCTATTCGATTATATTGGTGTGGAAATATTGTCTGATGAAAAAATTAATAAATATCTTAACTGCTTTTAGTGTCTTCTCTCAGCACTTTCAAATCTCCTTCACATGGCCCAAACCATATGTGACCATGGCTTACATCCAGATTCATCTATGATGTTTAAGACCTCACATTCATGTCCTTACATTATTCATATGGGCACATGATTTATTCAGGGGCCTACAGGCCTGGCACAAACGTGTTTTGACAGTATTTTATTTTCTCAGCCATTATGGGATCCCCTACTCTGTACTGCAGGGCAGTGGGCTTTCTTTGGCTTCTAAGTATAATTATAAGTATATATACTCTTGATCCCGTGAGGGAAATTTGGTCTCTGCATTTATCCTAATTTGTGAATTAGTGAAACACACTCAGCACACAGTGAACACATAGTGAGGTGAAGCACACACTAATCCCGGCGCAGTGAGCTGCCTGCTACAACAGCGGCGCTTGGGGAGCAGTGAGGGGTTAGGTGCCTTGCTCAAGGGCACTTCAGCTGTTCCTACTGGTCGGTGTTCGAACCGGAAACCCTCTGGTTACAAGTCCGAAGTGCTAACCAGTAGGCCATGGCTGCCCACAGCTCTTCAGAGGTGCTTGCAGTTCTCTGGTCATGTTTCTTTTTTAAAAATATTATTATATTATATTATATATATTTTGGGCTTTTTTGCCTTTATATCTATAGGTGGGTGAGAGAGAGATGGGGTGGGATCGGGACATGACCGCAGGCCAGAATCGAACCTGGGTCCCTGTGGTCACAGAGACCCAAGTGTGGTATGGTGCTGCCGCTTGCACCACAGGCCCCCCTCTCTGGTCATGTTTGCCGCTGCGCTGAGACCCCGGCCTGTGCTGACCACCATGGCTCTGCAGATGGACTGACCTGGACTTGGACTTCACTACACGCAGTACAATCGCATAAGCATGGGACATGAAAAACAGACGATTAAAAAGTGCATGAATTCAGTTGATCCATGTCAGACCTTCTTAGGATTTGGGTCTATGTTTCTTTTTCATGCATCATGTGTTGGATGGCTTCTTAAACGTGTGACTGGAGAAGCAGTTACGGATTACATAAGTAACTGTCCACTGGGTCACGGAGCCCCATTCATAATCCAGCCAAGATCTTTTACATTGTGGCTGTTAACATACAGTAACCAGATTATGGGGCAAACATTAGGGGCAGTAAAAATGCATAGACATGCAGTTCTACTCTATTAAAGGACCAGACTTCTATGAAGCACATTTTCAAAAGGCTCACATTTAGATGTGCCAGATTTAAGAGGCCTTTGATGTTCCTTGGAGTTGCGGTCTCTCAGTCATCTTGATGGCATTGCCCATGTGTATGCACAGGACACATTAATATATAAAGGGTTCAAGCCTGTTCATCAGGAAATAACAGAGAGAGTTGCAACTGAGTGAGAGGGCTAAGCAACTCATTGACCAAACAAGGTCATTTGAATCTGTTGTCATTCAGAACTGACTCACTGTTTCTTCCTCTAGTTCTTTCTAGATTTAGTGGAAAATTGCAGTAAGGTTTACACTTATCTTTTAATGTTGAGACATCAGTAAATATGTCTAATCAATGCTTGTTCATTTTTCAGTTGGTATTGCATTATAACGACTGCACAGTAAGTTTAAAATTTTATAGATTGTGTTTTTTAATATGATACCCTATTAAATGAATACATGAATAATAGGTCAGGTATCCATATATTTGTTGCCTCAATATTGCTATTCCGCAAAAGTCCCGTGGGTTCCAATTACCAGCAGAAAACAACATAGCAAAATAGCTGAACATGGTCAACAATAATAATAATAATAATAAAACAACAACAACATAAACAGACCCCAAACAAGACCTTATGTCCGAGCTTGCATTATCAGCCAGGCCGGACAAGCTTGTTTTGTTCTTTTGGTACTGAAAAAAAAAAAACAGACAAAATAGCATCCACAGTTTACAAGCCCAAAATAGATGAGGAGCTAATGAATGAGAACGCTAGCCCAGCTCAGGGCAGCAAGTCATCACCATAGCTGCAGGGCCCAAGAGGAAGAGACTGGGCTTTGGTATTTACAGCATGGCTGAACAGGACCCTCAGATACAATCACATACATCATTTTCACAAAAATCTCCACTCAGTGTGCAGTTCACAAGCAACATAATGAACATATGCACAAAACAAAGCTGTAGACATCCGCTATTTGTGTATACACAGTAGGATATTTCATCAGTGACATCTATACCATGGATCACATCACGGACCACAAGATGCATGAGAGTAGGCTGGAGAGGCAGCAACTGTACTGGTCCACTTGCTGACTTTTGTTGCCATTGCCCAACAAACAAGTTGTCTAACTCAGTCTAACTCTATAGAAGAAGCAGCGGTGGTGTTTCAAACAGGACACACTCAGTCAATACATTTTAGATTTTCAGAATCCATTGCTAGACTGTGTAGACGCACACAGGTAATGACTTCATGACAATATGGAGCTACCAATGCATTTGATTTTTTTTTTACATGTTTATGTTCAAAATCATAAGCATATGAAGCTTTCCTTATGTTTATGTCTAAAAGTAGGGAGGGCCTAGGCCAGTGGTTCTCAAACTGGGGGTCGGCAAAAATATTGGAGGGGTCGCAAAATGATTTGCATCTTCTGGATTAAAGACATTTTTGTAGAGATTTTTAGTCAAAGGCTGCCATTGACATAATGCCTTTGATGTTGACATAGCCTACCTACGAGAGAAGACATTTTCTTCCTCTGCCTCCAATGCCCATCTCACAACATTTCAAAACCAAATTCCGCAGAAAGGGGGGTCGCAAGACTTGGCCCATGTTTTTTTGGGGGGTCGCCCGACAAAAAGTTTAAGAACCACTGGCCTAGGCCCTACCACTTCTTTGGTCCATTAATGTGGTTCATTGGTATGAATTACATAAAAGGGGGGGAGAAGAAAGAGTGATAGAAAGAAAGCCAGTTCCATCATCTGAAGACCAAGATCAAAACCTTGCCAGGGCAATCGCGAGGAGGCAGTGATGATGAAAGAGCAGGCATGAGAGGGTGTGCTAGGAGAGCACCCAGGCTGGCTGAGAGGGGAAAGCCATCAAGGAGCGATATCTGACCAGGGGGCCTCACACCCACCAGATCCATTTGGAGCGCCAGAATCTGGAAAGCTGATTGGTTATCCCCCATGGTAAGGCAACGCAATGCATCTTGCCTCACCTCACCTGGGGCAGCTCGCCTCAGCATCTCCCTCAGAACTCAAGAGATCCTCTGTGGCTAGCGCCCAGACGCAGACAGAGCTCAGTGGAGGATCCCACACTCTTAAAACGAATGTGCTGAAAAAAACAACGCAACTTGTGTTGTTTTAACACATCTCTGTGTCCAGATGGGGACCACACAAGTTTGTGTTATTTCCTTTTTAAATTTGTTGCACAAAATGTGTTGAAAATAGCACAACTTGCGTTGAATCAACACAACTTTTTGCATTGTCTTTTTAACACATCTCTGTGTCCAGATAGGGACAACACATTCGTTTTAAGAGTGTAGTGCCCGATAACAGTCCCAAGTTGAGGCCCAGATGACAGGGCCTAAGGGAGACCGCTTATGATGCAGCGGCTGAAGCCACTCATGCAAAGCTTTTCAAACTGAAACAGTTTTGAGTAACCTAATATGATGTGGACCTCAAGAGCTAAGAACAGTTCATTAAAGGTGCAGTCAGAGTTTTTTTCCCCGCAATTTCAGGACAGCATAGGATCCTGAAGGGGCTCAGAGAACACAATAACTCTTTGGTCAGATTAGGTAAACAGTTTTTAAGAAACAACCTTTGCCATGATTGTCTAACACTTAATAAAAGTAAACACACAAAAAATAAAAGTTAGCTTTAAAAGTAGCTTTGCTGTCTCCGAACATCATGAATCTAATGCATTGCGGTGTTTTTTTCTGCCTATACCTTATGACTAGCTACTAGCGGCTAACAGTTAATAACCTCAGTACATTCCTAAAGAAACAATTACTTGGCTAATACCTGCTAACAGTTAATAACCTCAATACATTCCTAATGAAACAATTACTTGGCTAATACCTGCTAACAGTTAATAACCTCAATACATTCCTAATGAAACAATTACTTGGCTAATACCTGCTAACAGTTAATAACCTCAATACATTCCTAATGAAAGCATCACATGGCTAATGCCTGTAATTCCTTGCGGTTGTTCCTCCCTTTCACCCTGTACCAGCGGTTAAATCAAGGCTCAGGGAGGCTTCCAGAGGAGGCGCGGTGGTGTTTTCCTTCAGTAAGCCCTTCAAGTGAACAACATGAAGCATGAGCACAGTACTTTGCTAAAAGCGTGTCATTTAGTTTTCTTTTCAAAAAGCACTCCCTGGCATGCATCGCATCATTGTATCTGGTAAAGAGAACATCTAAGCACATTTAATCCAACATAAGCAAAGTCTAATCTCTCTTATCCCTCTCAGGGTTTGGAGTAGAGCACGGAAATGCATCAGTCTCTCGTCTCTGACCTGACTCCAGCCAAAGGAATTGCTGTAAATGCCTCTAATAGGGAGGAATGGTGCTGCATTGCCGTTCAAAAGTTCCGTCAGCCCAGCCAGTGTTGATGCATTGGTGTGTTGGTTAATGGCACTGTGCCAAACTGTACATTTATGTGCACGAGTGGGGGAAGGAGCCTTGAGAGAAATGTCTCGATGCTTTTTGTTTGGGGTCGTAAATATGTGTGTGAGAGAGAGCAAGGGAGAGAATGTGTGTGTGTGAGAACATTAAAGACAGCCTGACTGAGTGTGTGTGTATATGTGTTTGTGTAAAGTTGTGTGTTGTGTGTTATTACAATCTCTTATTCGGTCCTGTGTCTTATCATCAGAGGGACTGAGGCTGGATGTGTCACGCTAACCCCCTGATTCAGAATGCCCGCACCCCCCTCCCCCACACACCCTCCCTCCCTTTCATCTCACACACTCACTGATCATCCTCCACATTCTCATCCACATGAGAATGACACGTCCAAGTCATAGACCTCTGTGTGTGTATGTGTGTGTGTCTGTGTGTGTGTGTAAGTGAGAGAGAGACAGTGTGTGTATGTGTGTATGCATGTGAGACAATATCATTTTCCTTATACTTAAGCCTTAAAGCAACACCAAAGAGTTTTTTGCACCTTAAAATAATGTTTCCAAAATTGTTTCAGTGGTTCATTAACTCGTAACATGGTGAACGGCACTTCTGCATTCGCTTCACGGCCCTCTATCGGCTATAACCGCACTATGTAAGTTTGCCAGATCGGGTAGCGGATCTGTAGTTCGATGGAATGAGACATAAGAAAATACAAATTTGACTTGCATCTGAAGTCACAATACATCGTACTTTCATAAAATCATGCAACATATTCTACCTTGTCTGTGGACATTGTTATTTGCAAAGCTGGTGCTGGATAAACAAATAGTGCGTTTGAGGAAAAGTTCTTTGGTGTTGCTTTAAGGAGAAGGTCAGGCTCTAGACAATGAGAAGGCAGAGATCCTGAGCCAGAGAGGCGGAGGTTTCCAGACAGCACTAACAGATGCCGATTTCCTTGTCAGAATGAGTAACAGTGAGTAGTTCTTGCTCAGGAGGAATGAGATCCCACCCATCTTATGTTCTCGCCTGAGAGAGGCCTGGAGGTCTCCTATACTTTCTCAACTACTGGGTCTCCGATGGAGCATTTTGTTTCCCTTAGTGAATCACTGTAAACAGGTATGTGAGTAGAAGTAACTGAACTTCATCCCTAATAGCTCATTACAAGCATTTCCCGCTGACGTCATGTTGACGTATCTCTGTTCAGTAGGTCTAGATGGTGATTTTTTATGTCTTTTTTCCCCTGATTTTTCTAGTATTTGTATTAATTTTTTGTTTTTAATCTGTAACTCACCAATGGCCTCTGTGTAACACTGGGGCACTGTGGACTGACAATGTTGTACAGAAGAGAGAAAGTTTTCCTACAGGCACAATAAAGTGTGCCTAAATAAATATTTACTAAATAACCTAAATAGAAATATGTATTTCTTTATGTGAATATAGGGTGCAATTAGGGAATGTTAAATATCGTTGTCAGGAAGATTTTAGTTAATGTAGTTTCGAATTTTGAATGTATATTTGTTCGGACCTATAACCGCAGGGTTGCCAGTTCGAATCCGGCACCTAACCCCTCACTGCTCCTCGAGCGCCGCTGTTGTTGCAGGCAGCTTACGGCGCCGGGATTAGTGTGTGCTTCACCTCACTGTGTGTACACTGTGTGCTGAGTGTGTTTCACTAATTCACGGATTGGGATAAATGCAGACTAAATTTCCCTCACGGGATCAAAAGAGTATATATACTTATACTTGTGAAGATGGCCGTGTAGTGTATGTGAACAAATAAGAGAGATCGAGGGGACGTGGGTTCCTGAGCTCTGTGAGGAACAGACTCAGAACAAGCCGCACGCTCCCAACGCTCCCAACACTCCCACGAGGGGCAGGTTCTGCTGCTCCTGCGCTCACAGCGGGAGCTGACGCGCAGCCCGTCCTGGGTCAGAGCCCTGCTGGGTTATTAATGTGCCATTTGTGGGTGCGCTGCCGGGGCTCCTGTCTCGAGCTGTTCTCGTTTTCATTGCGCTCCCTCTGTTGTCGTTGGCTCATAATTGATGAGCGGGGTGAATAAGAGATGAGCTGGAGTGTGTGGGCAGTGACGCAGGCAGCAGCGCGATCAGCGGCACGGGCCACGGCGGACTGAAGCTCTCCCTGTGAACGTCTGTCTGGTCGGCTGTAGTTTTACATCTCTGATGAAAAGGACTGGCTGGCGATTTTATACCTGCCTGACAGTATGTATGGTGTGTTCAAGTGTTTTGGCATCAGCAGTTCAGTAACCTAATGGCTTGAAGGTAAAAACTGCAGAAGAGAGGATCTGCTGTGGCTTCCTCCTGGATGGATGGAGGCTCAGGCCTGGTGATGCAGCTCTCACCTCTGACGACAAAAGTTAATTGATGTCATAAAGAATGCCTCACAATAGGAATCCTATCAAACCATGGTACAAGTAATGTAAACTGCCGTTACTAGTTCTAAATGGATGGTTGCTACGGCCAAAGGCCAGTCGTTAGTTCTATCTCTCCCGTTGTCAAGCGGGCGTATCCCAAGATTCTGATGAACTTTAGCTTTGAAACATCGCTTTTACTTAGCCTGCTGTCATCCATCTAGCTAAAAGCCACCTCCGTCATATGCTACAATGTTGCAATGTTCTGAACGTCTGCATTTTACAGCTCGGATGCAACGTGACAGTTCATTTAAACTTCACAACGAGTTCGGCGAATTAATATACAAGTGTGATACGGCCAAAAAAATGGATCTACTTCATAGGTGTGCAGATAACATACGGTTAATGGTCGTTCTAAATTACGTAGGACAATGGGAAATTCAACCAAGCAGTGGAATAAGACGTAGGTATTTGCTGTATAGGCCTATAGTGTTTTTTTCATGCACAAATTGTAACACAAATCTCTTAACACATTGAAAATGAAAACATAACAAACAATATAACACAAAACAGTTACATTAGTCCATTGGTTAAATTTAACCAGCTGAAAAATGTCAATAGACAATGATGACTGTGTGAACAGGGTTGAATTTTGGAATAATACTGGCACAACTCAGGATCGTGGTCTTTCGCTGGTTTTGAAAACGAATGAAAACAAGCACACCCATATCTTCTTCATCAGATATTTTAAAATTTAAAACTACAAGCCATCCCAGCTGTTTCTATTTTTACGCAGCATCAGACGGAAATAGAAAATGGGCAAACAAAATCACAACAGAGCTATGCCAGTGCTGTGCTGATGTTCTAATTCGTCAGGGATATCACAGGTTGTTACCACTGTAATGGCATCCCCTGGCTGGAGTTATCCAGGAACAGATGGAAATTAAACCCCTATTTCTATTTGTGCATTTCATTTATTCTTATTTTTACAAAAAATTTAGGGCCATCACCTTTGCTCCGACTGGCAAATGCCATTTCTAAACATACAACATACTTCTACACATACAACTACAATCTGACAGTGCTGAGGAAAAAAGGGGGCCCTGCACAGATTTCAGAATTCACAAAACGTTGTAAATTAAAAAAACTATTAGGTTAACCTCTGTGGATTAAGACAGCCATGGTGCATTCATCTCCCAGTTTCACTGAATATAATACTGACTGAGGAAAGCCAGGCCTTTCTCATGGAGATTGAGAATATTAATGATCCTCAAAGGTAGGGACAAAAAAAAACTAGATAGAATTGGAACTGCTTTGAGTTTGGTTGATACAGGAATCCACAGAGATGCTAGATATTACTGTCTCTCTCTCTCTCTCTCTCTCTCCCTCTCCCTCTGCCTCTTTCTTTCTCTCCTGGTCTCTATGGCTCTCTTTCTCTCTCTCCCCATACACTAGCCTACTTTGAATATCCTTTTTCTGGGGCCTTCTGGGAGTTGTCTGGTTTGGATGGATTTCATTATTTAAGACAGTCAGTGGTTGAGGCACATTTCTTAGAAGACGAATGCTAAATGTCAATTCCAAATGAATTCCAAAACTTCTTGATGAAAGTGCTTGTGTCGATGCTCAACTCACAGTAGTTCTGGACATGGGTGGACTGTATATGATGCAGATGAATAAATCTAAACAAACAAAATAACACTGCAGACATGAAGTGACAAAACGGAACAGGAGTGGCACTGTTGCCAAAGGAGCCATGCCCATCCTTATATAATAACACCTGCTGTGCAAATAAATATCTGATAAGTTACCTTGGTTCAGTACTCCAGATATTACCTCACACATGTCATAGTTTATACTAAAAGGGATGATGAGCCAATCAGCATTCTAGCGCGTTGTGTAATCCCAATGAGCCAGTGACTTCCCTGAGGCAAAGTTCAGACTGGTGATAGGTCAAGTGCTCAAAAATACAGATGAGCAGCACCAAGCCACAGAACAGGAGATGGAGGTGCCTGTGCTATCACACTGCATGTAGTTCTGTTCAAGGCCAACCTTGGTTTTCATCGCGACTGTGTGCCAGATCTTTGTTGGTTGTCTCAGATGTTGGGGGAACACTTCTCATCCTAATCAGTTTAATATTCATTGAAGATATGTTATTGTAGCGTGTAACACCAGATCAACCCTCATATCACAACTGAGACTGAAAGTGCGTCTGGGGACCTTCCATTAACTTCCTTTGTTCAAAGGGCATAACCAGCAGTGAAATTAAACTTACATTGGAACATTAAACTCTTACTAAATCTTTTCGGAAGAATAGCCACCACATCTTTCTTGTAAACAAAGGTTTGAATTGCAGTCGTTTACTCAGTGCCAAAGAAAATAAATGTTATTTAACACTGACACCATCACATGGTTGAGTTGAACAGCATTGCTAACTGTACTCATCTGTCTGTCATTATATAAAGCCTGCCCCATGCCGGATAAGCAGTTGTGATTATTTTCTTTCTTTTTTGTTTTTGTCTTTTCTTTGCTTTGCTTTTTCTTTTTCTTTTGCTAAGTGTGTTTAATTTAATGACAACTCCCCACTCAAAGCACATTGTGTATGTATGCCATATGAAATGCTATACAAATAAACTGACTTGACTTGACTGCTTCCTGGTTGTTTAGTGATTCTCTGCAAAGCATATTAGAATTCGCTAACAGGTTTGTCTGGGTTCACTCAGCCTATTATCTTTGCATTTTGAAAAATTTGAAATTATGAGCTAACTTTGTGAATTTTGCTTTGCTTTGCGAGTATTTAACTTGAAAGGACAATATCAGTGGTTTTGGCAACATTTTCAAGAAAAGAATTGACATTTATATCAGTTGACATTTAAAGACGTACCGTATTTTTATTGCTGTGGTATTTGTTTATCATTTTACAGACAGCAACCTCTCACTGTTTTCAGTTGTGTGCTGTAGTTCCTCGCTCATACAGGTCCGTTGAAACAGTGGCGTCATGCCCATTGAAGTTAAGGGGGCACGTGCCCCCTTGGATTTTTCGTCCCTGATAATTTTTTTGATCTTAACTTTGTTCCTATTATGTTCCATAATAAGCCAGAGCCTATAACGACTCAAATTTATTCTTCTAGATGTGTAATAAACCGTAGCAAAATAGCTGAAGACCAGTCAACAGCCCTTTTCCTAAAACTGGTGTCTGTGTTCCCGTAACAACTCACGTGCATTGAGCTCGCAATGTTTTACTTGTGTTGAACTGTTACAGTTAACTTTAGGCTACAGTTTGAACAGTTGACCTGTTACAGTTACAGTTTAAACAGATACAGTCAATGGTGTTGAAGTGGTAAGTAGTCTAGCTAAGCAATACAAAGTAGTGGAATTATTTGTAGTTGACCAGGAAATTTTGACTTGATGATCAAATAGTTAGAACTATGGATCTGATGTTGGCCGCGAATTCAGAGCATTACGTTAACGTTAGCCTAGGCTACATGGTGTCAGTATAACGTAGCCTAGGCTACTCTTACAAATATTACAAATATTTGGCAAAGTCTCCTGGTTCAATTGTTTCCAGTTTCATAAACGAGGGTGTTAGATTTGCAGTGACTACAAAATCCAACCTAATAACATTAGGCCTACCAAGGCATTGCGTTGGATGTTTCTCCACTTGTTCTCTTCACGTATCTGGCTCTAGGCTACCCGTTCAAAAGGAGGCTTAAAGTTGTTTTATATAGGATCGCTATGACCGCGATGTAGAGGGCAAGAAAGTATAATAGTCTCTCTCGTGCTCATAACTTCAGGTCACTTGCTCATGATTTGCAGATAGCAACTTACAAATGAGGTAGCCTTGCTTGCCATAATGGTCATGAAAAATATATTACTAGTAAAATATTCAAATATTTAGGGTTAACCTTACTCAGCACTGAAACCTGTCATTAAACTTCTTTCAAAGTCCTTCATCACATGAATTAAGATTAAAATAATTTAATTTCTGAGCACCACAAAGTCAGACCTCAGCAACGTTTTTTAATGTAAGATTGTTCTTAGGTCACATATCAATCAAATCATAACAACTGCAATGATATTGTTTTTAAAATCATGTGTAGTAGGCCTAAGTGTAAATGTGTAAAATTTGCCTGATTGTGCCCCCTCTGAATTTTGCCTTGCATGATGCCCCTGCGTTGAAATATCACCCTAGTTTGTCTTGTATTGTTTAAGCTTTCAATATTTCATTTGTGCTTGTTACACATGTATGGGGTCAAATGCTAGCAGGGTTTCCATACTCATTGGTAGAATGTAACTCCCACTGAGCTGAACTCAGTTGAAAAAACATTACTGTATGCAACAGGACCACCTAAGGCACTGCATTTGTCCTCTTATACGTACTGTAGCGTCGGTGGATGTACATGTTTAACGTTGAATGAGTGTCTCCCAGAATGCAGTGCGAGTGAATGCTATAATGTGTAATGTCGGTTATAATAGTTGTAGTTACGTTTACCATGTTGTGTATTTGTTAGCGTGTTAGTCTCTTTGGTTGTACCTCATGTGTTATCCTCGTGTTGATGTGTGTGGTAAACCCTTATTGTGTGTAGCATGTGCGGCTGAGACTACCCCTGTGTTGCCCTATCCTAGTATGTCTGATTGTGTCTGAGTCTTCCTGTTCCAATAAATGGCCGTCCTGGCCAAAGGTGAATCTTGTCTGAGGGTGAGATTCCTACAGTACAGTACATCTGGGTGTGTGGGTAAATTCCCAACCTGGCTCATCCAATCTGGCCCCCTAATCAACCCCCAGTGTAATTAGCTCATTTACTGCCTCACTCTCCACCTCAAGCTGGTGTGTGGTGAGCGGTTTGGAGAATAACGGCTGCCGTGCATCAGCCAGGTGGGGGCTACACATTGGTGGTGGTTAGTGAGGTTCCCCTTTTCTGTAAAGCTTTTTGAGTGTTGAGAAAAGCGCTATAGAAATGTAACTTGTTGTGCAGGTAAAATAAGAGGACTAGCCTGGTTGCCAGCCAAACTTAGCCCCGCCCACAACATTCGAGGTTGGGAAGTTCGGTCTGGACTTGTTCCATTGTGGAGTAACTATGCCCGTACCAGAGCTGTTTGGACCAATCAAATTGGGCTTTGTACAATGATAGACAGATGAGCAACAGTTCCTCGTCCATCGCGTCATCTGAGCACGCTTCGGTTGATTTTGTTTGCAACAAAAACTAGCAGGCAGCTAGCGGATGGTGAGGTGATTTTTGCTGTATGTGACAAAAAATGTTTTAGCTTAGTAACATTAACCTGACTCTCGCCAGATGAATTTTGTTCCGCCTAGCTCCACTCACATCCATCTGGGATCGGTTCCGTTGAGAGTGATTTCGGCACCAGATTGTATGGTAGAGCCAATTAGGATGCAGGGCGGGAGTTTCATAGATGTGACGTAGCGTAGAAGCGACTGTGAGACTGTTCTCAGCGTCATGGGTTGGCTTCGATATGAGTGGTTGAAGTAGCACGTCAATAGATGACGGACAAGTGGCTTATCCAATCATATGCAAGGATTTTTTGATAAGGCCCAGCCTTCTGAAGCACCACTCCAATAGATTGATCCCAGATGGATGAGTGGAGCTAGGCGGAACGAAATTAATCTAGCGTAAAATTGCTTCGAGCAACTTTAAGGCAGTTGGCAGTTGTGGAGAAGAAGGATGGCTTGGGTGTTGTTCCTACAGCTCACGGTAAGCTATTTTGTTGCTCTGATTGGTTACAGTAGGTCTATCCAATTGAGTGCAGATGCATTTTCCTCACTGTATCGGTTGAAACACGACCCATAATCACGTCCCAATGGACCAGTATCAGACTCAAATTCTGACTAGAATTGATGACATCAGGCTATAAGAGGACTAAAATGTGCATCACAATTAAAGGTTGCACAGTGGGCCTTAAACCGAAGCCCATGAATAAATTAGGATCTAAGTTATCGATCGGTTCACATGGAGCATCCAGGGGAAGCACGGAAGTGAGTCTGGAGAATCATTTTCACATGCACTGGGAGGTTCATTAAGAGGCTCAGAGATTCATTAGAGGTCCATTAAGAGATGTCATCAGGGGCCAGTCCAACTTTAAGGTCTAATGTCAATTAGAGCAAAGTGCCTAACATAGTGCCTAACAGTGATTTCCAAACTGCCTTCACTGAGACAATGCCCTCACAACTGGTTGGTATTTTCATAAGACACAATGTTGCTCTTGTAACTGGACAGAATTGTGGGAAAAACGAGCCTTTACTAGTTACAGTGCTACACTCTGGGGGACGTGAGCTCCCATGTTTATGCCCCCAGAGTGTACATTGTAGCTGCATGGCTGCTTTAGCTGTTGAAAGTAGCAACTTGACGGCCTGAAAGAAAAAAAGCCAAGGCAGTCAGTGCCCACCCGCCGCAACGCCGCCCCCCAACATTCCTCCCATTAATAACGCACTGTAAATGACGACATAAGGAAGGATGTGGCCGACTCTAATACACTGGCATGACCACACAAACATCTCACTCCGTCAAAGAGAGAGAGAGAGGGAGGGAAGGAGAGATGGAGGGAAGAAAGGAGACTTCTTGGATGGGGCTTTTATGTTGAAGCCCAGTGCGGCTCCATGCAGGAGAGAGGGGATTCAAAAGGCAGAGGTCAGGGGTCACAGGGTCAGAGGGCACGTGTGCATCAAAGCCGGGAGGAGAATGCTGAGTAAAGGCTGCTGTAGGGTCGGAGCAGGTCTGGACGGCCGAGATGAAGAATGCTCTCTGTGTCATTGACACACTTTCTTTTGGAGTTAGAGGAGGAGAGTGGTGTTTCGGCTGAGTCGGCTGTTTCCTCCGATCTCTCTGATGACTCCCAGATGTTTAATAAAGCGAGGAAGAGGACTACTTTGCCATTAGCCACGCTTACTCTATCTCTATTTACTTTTTTTCCCTGTCCCTGTCTGCCGACCTCTCTCTTTCTTTTTGTCTTTCTTTTGTTTCTCTCTTTCTCTCTGCCACTCTATGTATCTGGCTAGATTCCTCAATTTTCTTTCCTAGTCCTTATCCCTCTTTCTCTCTCTTTTTGTCTTTCTTCCTTTATCTCTATCTTTCTCTCTGTTATTCCGACTCCCCCTGTCTTTCACAGTATTCCCTCATTTCTCTTTCTTAACCAGGCCTTCACCCCCAGCGTCCCTCTGCAGATTAGCCTTTATCTCTCTCTCCCTCTCCTTCTCTCTCAGTCTCCCTCTCTCTCCCTCTGTCTCTCTCTTTCTCCCTCTCTCCCTCTCTCTCTCTCCCTCCCTCCCTCCCTCTGTCTCTCCCTCTCTCTCTCTCCCTCCCTCTGTCTCTCTCTCTCTCTCTCCTTTGTTCTCCCGCTCTGTCTCTGTTTTTCCCTCCAGGCTTCACACCTCTGCTCCTCTGCTGACCCCTTCGCGTCAGATCGTAATCGCCTCCACTAAAATAAATGCAGCTCCTGCTTCGGCCCTCACTCTCTGCCTCCCTGGAGCGAGTGGAGGCTTGTCCTTCAGCACTCTGGCTAATGGGGCAGCTTCCTGCTCCAGTCATGTTTCACAGTGCAGTTGTGTGTTCATGAAACCAAAAGATAAACGCCTGAGTTGATACCGGAGGGACAGCTACCATGGATGGCTGGAGGGAAGAGCCAACTGAGAGCAGATTCTGGTCTGGATTAGGGTGATGTGCAGCATCAGGTTAGCACATTAAAGCTATTTCTGTCTTTTATAGTACATTCTAGCACATTAAAGCAATTTCAGTCTTTATCCCTATCTTTATCTTATCTCTTTTTTGTTTATTTGTTTGTTCAGGTCCTATTTTATTTCATCAGTGACAAGCCTGTTTCCCTGAGTGAGTGCTCGGCTTTGCTTCCCGTTCTCCTCTAGCGCTGAGCTACTGAGAACTCTGGGTGACCTGCTTCACCACTCTCCAGGGACTCCAAAACACTGACTTCACTCCAGTGAATGAAAACAACATGCTTAATGAGGGGCTCGTAGACAGGGGTGGGTTTCGCTATGCCCCCCCCCCCCCCCCTTCACACATTCACAACCCCACAACACTTGTTTGGGTTTTGATGGGGGTGTCAGGGGGAGGAGGAAATTGAATGTAATTTTTGAGTGGTTGTACCATGAGTCAACATGGGTTTTGTTAAGTGATGTCTGACAGTAATTGTGTTTTCAGTTTTCCTCTAGTTGACCACTTCTTCTTGCATGCCTGAAGGACCTCCAGGAGACCCTGTTTAGAGAACATGGAATGTGGTGTCCACCCGATATAAACATTTCAAATGGACTGCACTTACAGGATATAGCGCTTTTCTACTCTGAGCACTCAAAGCGCTTTACAGTTTCAAGTTCACGGTTACAGTGTCCTGACACTCTCCACATACACACTCATACACTGATGGTGGAGCATTCTCCCATTCACACACACACCCATACACTGATGGTGGAGGCTTGACAATGCCACACCATCTCCACTCACAACTGCGACAACATTTTTGCTTTTAAAGCAGAAGTCTGAAAACAGAGAAACTGTGATGCTCAGTGTCACGTAATGGTTTCCTTCATGT
>NC_055967.1:25438630-25516130 GCF_018492685.1 Alosa sapidissima
ACACACACACACTCTCTCTCCACTCAGGCTTTCATTAATTCCAGATCCAATCACTGGCGCCAAAAGCACAGCCGCCAAATCTTAGAAGTGCCACAGTGTTTTTGGTAGAGCTAGCTAAGGCTGTGCAGAAAGCAGCTCCTCTCTCTGCTTGTCTCTCTCTAAAGAGGCAGCACTGGCACAGGCTGCCCGGGCACAGGCCCAGTGGCGATTCTAGACATTTTTAACAAGGGTGGCACTGGTTAGGCACTGATTAATTCAAGGGTGACATGGGGCAAAACATCCAGATAAACAGAAACAGGCTCAAGATGTGAAATTAGCACAAATACATTAGGGAAACCAGACACAAACACCATACTCATAAATTGAAAGAAAGAAAAAAACACAAATACCGGTAACACTCCAAAATAAGGTGCCATAATAAATAGCAAACTAGTAATTACCTAACCCTTTGTTAATATTTGTTAATTGTTACTAAAATATCTATTTGGCACAAGTTAATAGTTTTTTCATCATTAATTAAATATTAGTTGTTTGCATAAAATCTGTATGTTAATGTTTTAACAAATCTATTAACTAATATTGTATTAATATATGTTAATAGTTAACTAAATATATTTTTGGCACTAAGTAACAGTTATTTCTTACATCATTTAAATGTTAAATGTTTATTTACAAACTATATGCTAATATAAAAGTTAATGACATATTATTATTTATCTAGCTTTTCTGATTAGCTTTGTGGATAATTTATGGAATTTATGGTTTATGGCTTTATGGTCTTGTGGGGTGTATAAGGCACCCTACTGCCAGTGGTTGGTTGTGTGAGAGTTTGCGCTCCTCTTCTTCCACTTCATCCTTATTGGATACCTCTGTGGTTGGCTGTCCTGTAATTGGTGACTCTCTGTCTAGTGTTTGAAAGTAGTGTACTCTTTGCCTTTGGAAGTACTATTTGGTTGCTGCTTGAATTTGGTGAAATTCAGGGGAGGGGGGTGTAACAGTGTTAGAAATGTAGTTTAGTGTTTGTATGTGATTTTCGCCGTAATTAAGCAGCTTTATTGAGATTGGTGTTTTGGAGCCCCCTTTGGAGAAACGCCAAGCTCTGCTGCGTTTTGTCCTTGTATTGTTGCCATAGCCGATCAGAAGCGGTATGCAATATTATTCTGCTTTAATCGCCCCTATCTTCAGTTAAGATGTTCAAAACTGCACCAAATTTTATGTGTATGATTGACCTGGCATTCTCTGGGGGTATGCCAAGTTTTGTAGAATTTCATCCATGGGGGGGTCTAAAAAAAATTAGGTTATGTGTACATTTAGTGACTGTACACTCATTGGCCTGTAGATGGCGGTGCACACATATACACATGCACACACACACAGGCACCCACATACTATCGGTATTAGAATGGCCGATACATAATTACAAATTCAGTAGGATTAAAAGAAAGCCAAAATAAATATTCATCATCATGGCTGCATTTCCAGTATTGGCGATAAGTAGTCGTTTGTCCACTAGATGGCGCATCGTTGCAGTGAGACGTAATTTTGTTGATTGCATTGATTGCATTTGTAGAAAACTATAAATGCGGTTATACCAAGCAAATTGATAGCAGCACTGTAGGCTAATTGTATCTTTCAACTGTCATTTGTTGCACGTGCTACAAAAATCATTCTGTGCAATGGAAGATTTACCAACGTTACACCGGTCTGATACAGTTTTGCCTATACATGCATGAGACTGAGACGCCTGTTTATTTTGTTTTAAGTGCGTGCAGGGTGTGTGTGAGAGGGGAATCGAATCGATGTGCTTTGATTCCAGCTTGGTAGTTGTAGTCTGTGAAATTAAAAAGCACGTGTGTGTGAAGTATCCAAACAATCATGGGCGGATTATGAACTTTCGGGCCCCTGGGCCCAGATGTATTAAGGGCCCCCCACTAATTGTCGTGTATGTGGGAGGGGGGGGGGGGGGGGGGGGGGGGTTGGGGTCCTCCCCCAGAACATTTTTAATTTGTTTGATGGGATTTCCTGTATTCTGGTGCATTTTGGGGATGGCCAATACTAAATACAATCAGATTCATAGCCTACATCCTTATTTGTTGATATTGAGGCAATGATTCCATGCAAAGGCTTGGGCTTCAGGGCCCACTGACCCCCTTGGGCCCCTGGGCCTGGGCCCGGTAGGCCCGTGCAGTAATCCATCCCTGCAAACAATGACACACCTTCATTTCATTATGGCTGCTTTAGCAACACACCTTAAGATACTGTGTGGCTCCCATTTAGAAGTGGCTACTTCATTTGCGCTTTCCTTGACTCATGGAGCTGCGTGAATTTTATTACAACTTTTCGCCACGATATGGCAGTTTAAGTCCGCTTGATACTGTAAGGCGTAAGCCATTGGTTTCCAAAGGAGATTTTATTTGTGTTGCCAGCATAGCCTATTGACAATTTATGTTGTAAATAGGCCTACCTTATAAGCCTACCTGTAGCTTAGGGAAGCTAACATCTTTCTATTAGGATCTAGTTTGTTAGTTACAGTTTTGTCATAACTCCCTGATGCATTTTTGCATTTAGAATAGCCAGAGCGTGGATATCTCAATCGGAAAATTAAACAATATCGGGTGCCTAGCCTGGTCTGCCCGCTATTTATTTTTTGATTTCTTAAAAGATTGAGCTTGGTCTGGTGAAAGCCAGACTAGCCATGGACCTCAGTTACACAATGCAAGGGAACATGAATCAGCCTATATTTGCACGAACAATAACGGACAACAGCTCTTCAATTTTGGCCCGTTAAAATGTGTATGAACAGTCTAGCGACGCATTTCATCAAGGCCCATTTGGACATGTCAGTTATTTGCACCACTGGTTAGATGTAAAACAGCATTTCGTTTCAGACTACTTAATTTGTGCATTAACAATAACGTTTCAGACTACTGTTACTTAATTTGTGCATTGACAATAAAGTATTACATGAACTAAAGATGACTAAAATCTTATGTAGAAGAAGAAACATTCACAAAAAATCCATCCATCCAAAAATGACCTTTGTTTTTGATAGCTGTTGAAAACGGCTTTGAACTGACAGAGATGTTTTTGTTTATAAATAAATAATAACATTATGCTGATACCTTTTGCTTTTCCCAAATACAATGTAGCCTACAGGTGTCAGTGACCTTTCATCAATCGAGTTGCAATGGATGAACTGTGATGAACTGCCCTACTTGTGATTGTTTAGAGATTTTAAAGGTTTTATAACAATGCTACATCTTCTTTGGCTATTCTACAATCTATTCACCTTTTCTGATCACAACAACTCTGGGCAAATTACAAGTCAGCACCAGTGCTGCATTCATTGTTTTGCACTTTTATAATCACATCACAAGTAGGTTATTGGTTTTACCAAAAGTATTTTTAAACTACAAACCTATAAAGTATTTTGATACAAAATATGATGCCATTTTTTTCCAACTAAATAAAATACAAATGACAACATACTATTTTGTATTTTAAATACATGTATCAGACATGCCTATCCCTGGCTTTTGGCTGCAGCAACTCAAGCTACAGTAGATAGTACTGATTGTTTTGTGTTTGTTTTGTGTTTATGTTAGTTTTGATCCAATTTGACAGCTTTTCTATGTTGCCCACCCAAAATTTCTACCAGCCCACCCAAATATAGTAGCCTAGCCTAGGTTAGAACCAGCCCTGTCCTGCATGGAGACATATTTTACAATAATAATGGAGAAAATGTTAGCAAAACTTTAGTTTTTTGTTAATGGAATCTCCCTCCCTCATTTATCTATTTGCGCAACAGCCCACATTCTGCGTTCAATCCAGCGAGACAAGTGAAATAAATGTTTTTTTTTTTTTTTTAAGCGGACATCGCCATAGGCACGATATTTAGGCTACCTCTGTTAGCATGGGCGGATTATGAATTTTCGGGCCCCCCACTTATTGTCATATATGTGGGAGGGGGGGTTTGGGGGTCCTCCCCCAGAAAAAAAATTATTTGTTTGATGTGATTTCCTGTATTCTGGTGCATTTTGGGGATGGCCAATACTAAATTCAATCAGATTCATAGCCTACATCCTGATTTGTTGATATTGAGGCAATGATATATTGTTGATACTGAGGCCTGAAGCCCATGCAAAGGCTTGGGCTTCAGGGCCCCCTGACCCCTTGGGCCCTTGGGCCTGGGCCCGGTAGGCCCGTGCAGTAATCCATCCCTGTCTGTTAGGCCTACAAAAAGTTCCGAAGGAGTATTTCCTGATCGGGGAAACCTTTCGGTTCCGCGGTTCTATAATATCATTCAATTGTGCCGCAAATTGTGAAGAAGTGGGGCGTAATTTAAATTCATGGCTCCGTAGACCAGCAATCTACTCATCGAGGAGGCTCATAATTTGAGAAACGCTGCAGATCATAGACAGAGAAAGCTCTGGGAACAGAACGCAGGCATATGATTTTGTTGTCACGCGTTACTAGGAAAATGAACTTTATAAAGCCTGGCTCGGCCAGATGCCAGATGGCCAGTCCAGCCCTGCGTTCAGGAATTATTTAAGCAAAAGTGGAACGTGCGCAATGTTTCCTTTATCCCTCCTGTTTGGGACGAATAAAACGGCATGGGGGACGAAAGAAACAGTTTAGCCTAAGCTATGTAAACTTCCCATAATTTCAATATTTTACAACAAATGCTTGTCTGGTTGAATGGTCATACATGTCATCAGAATATTGCTACCTGTAGCCTCGATGCGACAAGTGTTTAGTGACGTCTGATACTTCAAACTGCTGCAAGTGCATCAAGAAAGGTCCTGCCTTAGACCATGTTAATAATAACCAATCGTAGACTAAGATTTGGGGTGGCACCTGGGGTGGCCAATCGAATCTCAAGGGTGGCCTGTGGCTCTCTGACTCCGCCCCTGCACAGGCCTGAGTGGCGTTGTTGGTGTGTGACTGCTGCGGCTGTTTGGCGTCGACTGCAAGTCACTCCCAGCACTCAACCTGACCTCACCTGACAGCTACCGCCACTCTCGAGCTGACCTTGGCCCAGAGGTGTTCAAATTCTTTCTGTTTTTTCAGGTTGACTTTCTGCCACCACATGCAAACAAGAGTGTGCGTACAGTACGTGTACGTGTACGTGTGCATGTGCGTGTGTGTGTATGAGTGAGAGAGTGTGTCACAACCTCCTGGTCAGGATGTGACCCATCCAGTTTAAGCATTTTTGTAAGTGTTACAAACTATCCAAATCACCGTCTTCAACTCTCACTTTCTGTAATTCCGATACACCACAGTCATCTCAAACTAAAACACCTTGGTTGTCTGGATATGAAATCCTCAGGGCGGTCACATTATGGTCCAGTTTTCATCTTTATTTAACTGGGTTTGTGTGAAAGGAAAATGAGCAGTGTTTCTTGGAATCTGTTTGGTAGTCCTCTTTAATAGTTGGAGGTAGACTCTCAGTTGGTCTTGAAAACCCTTCTCTCATCTTCACTGATCATGTTTTGCAGCTAAAAATACCTCTACACTCTTAAAACGAATGTGTTGTCCCTATCTGGACACAGAGACACAATGCATGTTGTGTGGTTTTCAACACATTCATTTTAAGAGTGTAAGCACATTGGCCACACCTTAGAATTCCAAACACTTTTACTTGATATTATATATATATAAAATAAATTGGATCTGTTCCTCAAAACTTAACATTCAATTTTCAGGTATTATCTTGCAATATCATGTACTCTAAACTGCATATACTGTATTGTCTCTCATACTATAAACTGCATAATGTAAATACAGTACACCACCGATATATAGGATTTCAGTTGCTCAACAGTATAAGGTATTCTTAATCATGTTTTTCATTCCATGGTGCATGATGCACCTAATTTGACAGGTCTGGACTGCATACAGGCCATTTTGTCACCTTTTTGACTCTTTGGAAATACTGTTTAAAGTTTTCTCAGTCACTTTGGTGTTTTTCTCACATCACTATTAACATTTTGATGCACTAACTGCACAGCAGTTAGTGCATTTCTCAAAACAATTAGTGCAACTGCAAAACCTAGTGGATAACCTGCAAAAGCATGTCACTTGCTCAAAATGGATAGTCCATTCCTCAAAAGCAAGTATTCATGTCAATGAAACTGCCAGTGTCATCAAAATGAGAAGTCTTGACACCATTGTTTATGAACAAGATAGTCAAGTGGCTTTGTCATGTTTTACAGTTTTTCTCAGTCGCTTTGGTGCTTTTCTCACATCACTATTAACATTTGCACAGAAGTTAGTGCAATTCTCAAAACAATTAGTGCAAACTGCAAAACCTAGTGGATGACCTGCAAAAGCACGTCACTTGCTCAAAATGGATAGTCCATTCCTCAAAAGCAGGTATTCATGTCAATGAAACTGTCAGTGTCATCAAAATGAGAAGTCTTGACACCATCGTTTATGAACAAGATAGTCAAATGGCTTTGTCATGTTTTCATTATAACAGTTCTCTCAGTGTTTTCCAATGCAAAAAAAGGTCAGAACTCGGTGACACTACCTGAACATGCTCAATACAGCACTATACAGTACTTGTACAGCCATTTGAAAACTACAGTAAAATTACACATTGCTGTAGTTAGGTGAGTAAGTGACACTGAATACGTACATTTTTACTGTATGCTCTTTGCCATTCTACAGCACTGTGACAGAATTTGATAACTAGTTCAACAATTTTGTATGTAATGACTCAAGCAATGAAATGAAGACTATTAGTTTTATTGGGAACGACTATTCAGCATTCATAAGTATAGTTCATTTTGACTGACATGACATAAGCAAATGATAATGTTAAAAAACAGCAGAGAATTGTATGAAAGCAACTGATACATGTCCAAAAGTATTTGCAATTTGTTCAGAGGAAGGAGAAATTGCTACTATGATGTGCACAAATGACTAAATGTTGTGGAGGTTGAACTAATAGTTATGAGAATTTTCATTCTGATCTGAAAAAAGCACCAAAGCGACTGAGAAAAACTGTAATTATGACAGTTTATTCTCTGTGTTTTCCAATGCAAAAAAAGGTCAGAACTTGGTGACCCTACCTGCTCAAGACAGCACTATACACTACTTGTACAGCCATTTGAAAACTACAGTAAAGTTACACATTGCTGTAGTTAGAGGAGTAAGTGAGTACAAGACACTGAATATGTACGTTTCACATTTTTACTGTATATGCTCTTTGCAATTCTACAGCATTGTGACAGAATTTGATAACTAGTTCAACAATTTTGTATGTAATGACTCAAGCAATGAAATGAAAACTATTAGTTTTATTGGGAACGACTATTCAGCATCCATAAGTATAGTTCATTTTGAATGATATGACAAGCAAATGATAATGTTATAAAACAGCAGAGCATTGTATGAAAGCAACTGATACATGTCCAAAAGCATTTGCAATTTGTTCAGAGGAAGGAGAAATTGCTACTATGATGTGCAAAACTGACTTAGGGCTCTATCTTGCACTCCAGCGCAATTGATTTTGCGCAAATCGTTTTGCGGATCTTGGGTGCTGTTGCTATTTTACCGGCGGGATAATGACTGTTGTGCCGGACGCAAATCTAAAATGGGGTAGTCTGTAGTAGCTACATTACTCACGGGTGTGGTTTGGGCGTAACGTGTAAAAAAAACAATCAGAGCGTCATCTCACATTCCCTTTAACAACAGGCACGCTTGTTCCATAGTGGATTGCTATTATGATGGCGGATTTGCCAGGCGCAGTCAGGAACGGTTCACAGCGCTATAGTCATTTGGGAACAGTTTGCTATTGATTTTTCCTCTTGACAAAATGTAATACAGAAATGTCACTTTCCGATGTTTTGGGATCACTCTCACTGAATCACGAGGTTATGAATGCATGGTGATATTTTTGCAATGTAATCTAACATTACCTCACTATAGACAATGCAGATCTTCTATCAGATAAGCTCTCCTCTCCCGTGCTGCTGCTGGGGCATTTGGGTTAAATGGCATCGGCATGCAGTTTAACATCACGGGCCCTATCATGACATTCTAAAGCGCATCGTCACCCGTCAAAAGCTTATTCAAATTTAGTAGGATGTCCAGTCCACATTGGGAGGGGTTTCGTTATCAAATGTCGAGCGCATGGTGCAGCAAGGTGTTCCTAGGTTTTTTAATCAGTCATATGGGTGTGTTTGGGGCGTAACATCATTTAAACCAATGAGAATGACATCTGTCACTCCCTTTAACGGTGCAAAGCGCGATGTCAAATAAATGTATCGGTATTTTGCATAGACTGTACATATAGTTCTATATATACAGTCTATGGTATTTTGACATTCAACGGCACATTTGAAGGAGGCTGTTTGTGAGACCGTATGGAATAGTCATTCCACTAAACCATGCTTTATTAAAACCTAGCATAGCCTTCACACATTTGCACTCGTCTATTATTTGAAGTCATTGGCAAAGTGAAACTAACTTCACCAAGGTGTCAGTCAATGACAAGACAGTTATATGCAGTTACTTTCACTATTGACTGACAATGGGTTACCATCGAAAACATAGGCTACAACAAGGTAGGCAAAATTGTGGTGCTTGTCAAAACCTTAGCGCAGCTGGATAATGCTTATAGGCTGATGTTAAAGCGCACACGATGTTTAAAGCCATACACAACGGTAAATTGGAACAAAACTAAAGGTAACTTCAGCATTTATAGTTCTGTATAAAGTTGTTAAATTAATAAGTCGTAATTAGGCGTTGTTGTTGTAAAGATATTGCATGTAGATGTACTAATAGGCTACTAAATTTTTAGTTGACCAATGTACGAACAAAACCGGGAAACGGACAAATATGATCAAGGCTTTGAATGTTTCCATCTGTGCACAGGCTGTCTGTAGATCAGTGTGCATAGCATTCATTCCTGCAGGCCTGTGGCCATGCATGCGCCCTTAAAATAGCATCTGAATTTGCGCCACTGGCTTTAAACCAGGAGATTCCTGGTCTGTGACGGAATTGTTTTCTGAAACTGCAAAATATCAACAGGGACCGTTTGCGCCGGAACACGCCCCCTCTTTTCGCTGAAACGCCCCCGTGGGCGCACATGTACTTGTGGAGGGAAATTTCCAATATGCGCCGACTGCAAAATAGGAAAGACAGAAGCACGAGTATACAAAGTCAATTGCGCTAGAGTGCAAGATAGAGCCCTAAATGTTGTGGAGGTTGAACTAATAGTTATGAGATTGTTATATGAATGTTGTGGAGGTTGAACTAATAGTTATAATTTTCATTCTGATCTGAGAAAAGCAACAAAGCGACTGAAAAAAACTGTAAATATGTGCAGAATTCATTTTGGCATTGTTTTCTTGAAATATACAAGGTCTTCCCTGGGAAAAAACATTGCCTGGATGGCAGTATATGTCGATCAAAACCTGTATACATCATTCCGAATTGATTGTGCCTTGCCAGGTGTACAAGATGCCCATGCTGTAGGCACTAATGCACCTCCACAAATATATATATATATATATATATATATATACATTTTTTTTTTTTTTTTTTTTTTTTTTTTTTTTTTTTATTATTCCACTGCTTGGTTGAATTTCCCATTGTCCTACGTAATTTAGAACGACCATTAACCGTATGTTATCTGCACACCTATGAAGTAGATCCATTTTTTGGCCGTATCACACTTGTATATTAATTCGCCAAACTCGTTGTGAAGTTTAAATGAACTGTCACGTTGCATCCGAGCTGTAAAATGCAGACGTTCAGAACATTGCAACATTGTAGCATATGACGGAGGTGGCTTTTAGCTAGATGGATGACAGCAGGCTAAGTAAAATAGCGATGTTTCAAAGCTAAAGTTCATCAGAATCTTGGGATACGCCCGCTTGACAACAGGAGAGACATAACTAACGACTGGCCTTTGGCCGTAGCAACCATCCATTTAGAACTAGTAACGGCAGTTTGTCCTGTGAGTTGAGAAATTAGTTGATATGTGTCGGAAGAAATTAGTTCTACAAACAAGACAGTTTTAGCAATTAAAACGTTTAAATTGTAACAAGAAATGAACATAACGCAAGTGGCAACAGTGGAATAAGCGGGATAATGGACTCCACGGTGGTCTGTTCACAGAAGTTAATGCACTACGAGGTTTCGCGTCGGGGCCGTTTTACAACCTCGACCGTGCATTAACTTCTGTGAACAGACCACCGTGTCGTCCATTATCCCTTACATAATATATAATATAATAATAATATTGTCTCTCATGCATTTGTATGATTCTCTATCCTGTTCCTGCATTTGCATTTTGGCAGGAAATGTGATTTCAGACTCCCAGTGCCCCTTGTGAGGACACACCAGCCTCAACACAATGGCGTTATACTTCTCCGCTGTTCTTTGATGGCTCCAGGGATTGTGGGGAATTATATTCGCGCTATAACAAATGCAAATGTGGAAGTCACTGAAATGGGAGAGACTTCAAAGACAAGTGAACTTGTGAGATCTTGTTTGATGTTTGGGGGCTCCTCCTTCCTTGAGAGTTCACTACGCAGGATGGTGAGTCATGGCTGGGCTTCACTTCCACAGGTTCACACAAAGCTTAAGGAAACAAAAACGTCCATTTTATACACTTCAGTAACCAACAGCCCAACATCTAGTTTAAGCAGTTTGGCTAGTACTGTCCAAGCAATTTAATATAGGCAGACTACAAGCAGATGTGTAAGTATGAAGCTATTTTTCAAGCTATGAGCATTATGTTGTAAATATCATCTCATTTAAGGGACACTTACTGTAAGTGTTTGCAGAATGGAGTCACAGAGAGATAAAATGGAGTCTATCCAGCATGTGAAAATGTTATGAGCTAAAGATGTAAAAACATGGGCTACTTCAGTCAGTCTCGGGAGACATGATGCATAATGAAAAAGACTGGTGAGATTTTAGTGCAGAAACATCACAGAACGCTTTTATTTGAACTTCCATAGCACAAAATGAATTTGCTCTCAACTCCTGGTCTAACTTTGTTAAAGAGAAGAGAGAGAAGATTAGAAATCTGCAGGAGAGAGAGAGGGAAAGAAAGAGAGAGTGTGTGAGTGTGTATGAGAGAGAGAGAAAGAGAGAGTGCGTGGGAGAGAGTGTGTGTGTTCATGTGTGTGTGTGTGTGTGAGAGAGAGAGAGCGAGGATCGTGCCCTCTTCACATCAAATGGGTTGCTTACAGTGCTTGAGCAGACATATCAAAGGGGTCAGTGAGCAGTTCAGAAAGCCCTTAAACGCCCTCCCAGCTCTGGACCATTTGAGGTCCAGGGAGGTGGAGATCGTTCATGTGTGTTCGCTCCATTTCCCTGGTTAGGATTCATCTGCATGAACACGGTCATTAACATGCCGCATGCAAACATTATAGCACATGTAAACATCATTAGGGCAAAGGCATGCATCTGTTTATCTATTCAAGCACAATGAACCAGCTAAGCTAGTCGAAATCGTGTGGTCTTAATATTTCCATTTAGTTTCCATATAATTAAAAAAAACCTCATCACACTTAATCTTGATCCAGATTGCCATTCTTTTTTATAGGTTAAAGACTCCTGTGGTGGACTTTTAACAGGACCAATCAAAGCCCATCAAATCATTCTGAAGCTTCTTTAAGCTTGATGTTAATGCTCTATTTTATGGAATGAAGATTATACCTTTGCGTCATGCCAAATATTGATCTATGTAGCATGGATCATCAGCTTACTCTTTTGTATGGTTTGCAGAGCACATTAGAAGGCAAGGACATAATGTTCGGCTCCAGCACTGCCGTGGAGCTCTGTCTTCAAGTAAAATGTCCCATTGAGAACAGACTGGTGGAGTCATGCAGATCTTTTGTTCCATTCAGATGGATTGGAAGGAAAATCTCCACATCTTCCCTTATCAGCTATTTGGAGACGACCATGTTGACGTCTACCTTATCTCCTTCTTATTAAGCAAAAACTCCTCTACAATGACCCTGATCATATTTATCAGGGGTTTACGACGGACAAATACCTGTGTCCTTGAGTACCCTAAGTAAGGTGTGGAAAGCACCAAATCAGTACAAGGGAAATCAGAGAGACCTTGTGTTTGTATAGCAGGACATGCTAGTGTACTGTAACAGTACTCCTCCACCACTAATTACTGTTAGTCCAGGTCAATAAAGCACTGAGATGCACATAGCAATGACCTTTGAGGTTTGATACTGATAGCCGATTAGTTATCTTAAGATTGCTTCAGACAAACTCATCTGTGTTGTAAGTGATGCAACAGAAGAAGGGGTGTTTATAGTAGTCTTTGTGGCCTCCAACGTGGACCAGGACTGACTCTGCAGTAGAGGCTGTCAGGCCAGAGGCAAGGTCATATGAGTATCACGTTTGACTTGACTATTGTATTGTTTATTGGGCCTTCTCAGCTGCTGCACACTCCCTCTGGAGGTGGAGATCAGTCATGTGTGTTCGCTCCGTTTCCCTGGTTAGGAACACGGTCATTAACATGCCGCATGCAAACATTATAGCACATGTAAACATCATCAGGGCAAAGGCATGCATCTGTTTATCTATTCAAGCACAATGAAGCACATCTTCAACTTGAGTCTACGTCTCGGACAAGTTCCAACACTGTGGAAGACATCATGTCTCACCCCCGTCCCTAAGAAGCCACACCTCAGTGAGTTTAATGATTACAGGCCTGTCGCTCTAACATCACATGTGATGAAGACAATGGAGCGACTGGTCTTAGGTATGCTCAGACCCCAGGTATGCCATGCACTAGACCCATTACAGTTTGCATACCCCCTCAGACTGGGAGACAAGCTCTTGCAGATGGGTGTGGACGCTTACCTGGTAACTTGGATTACAGATTACCTGACCGAGCGACCACAATTCGTCACACTGAAGAACTGTCTCTCTGACACTGTGATCAGCAGCACCGGAGCGCCACAGGGAACTGTGCTCTCCCCAGTCCTGTTCACCCTGTACACATCTGACTTCTGCTACAACACCGAGTCATGCCACATGCAGAAGTTTTCTGACGATACTGCAATTGTGGGGTGTATCAGGGACGAGCAAGAGGAGGAGTACAGGAGCCTGGTGGAGGACTTTGTGCAATGGTGCAAACTCAAATACCTTCAACTCAACACTTCAAAGACCAAGGAGATGGTGGTGGATTTCCGCAGATCTAAGCCCGCTCTGCTACCAGTCTCCATTGATGGGGTCAATGTGGAGGTGGTAAGCACCTACAAGTATCTGGGTCTCCACCTGGACAATAAACTGGACTGGTCAGCCAACACTGACACACTCTACAAGAAAGGGCAGAGCAGGCTGTACTTCCTGAGGAGGCTGTGGTCCTTCAATGTGTGCAGCAAGCTCCTCAGGATGTTCTATCAGTCTGTTGTTGCCAGCATCCTCTTCTATGCAGTAGTATGCTGGGGAGGAAGCACAAAGAAGAAGGATGCTGGGCGACTTGACAGGCTGGTAAGGAAAGCTGGCTCTGTAGTGGGAGCTGAACTGGAGTGCATCACTTCAATATCTGACAAAAGGACCCTGAACAAACTGATCAACATTTTGGACAATGAGTGTCATCCACTCCACAGCACTATTGTAAAGCAGAAGAGCCTGATCAGCTGGAGACTTCTCTCACTGCCTTGCACAACAGACAGACTGAGGAAGTCATTTGTCCCCAGGGCCATTGAACTGTTCAATGCTTCACTTAAGGGAAGAGGAGAGATAGGGTGTGTTCGAAACGGGAGACAGCTGCCTACTGCCTCCCTCCCTACATAGAGAGCTGTCTCACTAGACATGACTTTGGATTAAATGCCTCTTTTAAAAACGAGCGTAGCACTCTAGAATCTTTGGTTAACACTACGGTATGACGTTAGCAAAGGCCTGACGTTAAACTAAATTAGTTTACGTAAGCTAGCAGGCTAACGGTATAAATTAGTTTTACGGCCGGCATATATCAGACCAGACGCTATTAATGGTTACAACAATGGCATAATCAGATAGTAAATTGTTTATTTCTCATCTCTAATCTACAAATCTAAGCAAAATAAGGTCACACAAATGACATTTTAAACAGATTCAGCAGCCATTACCGATGTCATCCGCCATGTTTGTTTACCTTTCACAGCTGTTTCAGACGTTGCCCCAAGGGATTATGGGTAGGAGGGAGCATGAAGTGTGCATCGATGCTGCCTCCAAAAATGACCGTTATTTGGGAATTCTAAGATATCTTAAAAGGCAGCAGAATTAGTTTTTTTCGGTTTCGAACCGCACTTGCTGCCTTGCTCCCCAGTTAGATATCTTAAAAGGCAGCAACTTTACCCGTTTCGAACACACCCATAGACTTCTCCGCATGGTCTGTCTGCCTCTCCACCCTCTCCATGTTTGGGTACTGTCTGTCCACTAGCCACTTTTTACCACTGACTTACTGCCTCACTGTTTGCGTGCTATATTAGCACATACAGTATGCATAACCCCTCCCTCCATCCCACAGCCGGATTGTGGCCACACTTATACCTTTTCTTAATATATATATATATATAGTTTTTCTATAGTTGTTTTTTTTTATATTACCTTGCCTACTCTCTTATATGTCCATATTTATTTTATGCTGGTCTCTAGACTTTATTCTTGCACTGTTGGACTTACTCATTTGCACCATCACCATGACACTCACTCACACAGAGCACCTTACCTTACTATGCACAGAGAATCACAGGCTCAGTCCCTGCCTCAGTCATTGCAAGCGCCTCATGATTAATCACCCACTATGTGGATACTGATTTTAGACTTGATTTAGATTTTGTGTTATTTAGTATTATTTGTATTTTAGTATATTTTTAGTATATTCTTTATCTTCTACTGTCCTTATTGCTTAGCTGTGTTTTTTATATGATATACTTTTAATTACTTTTTTCTGCTGTTAGTGAATGTGTGTGTGATGTCTGTATGCTACTGAGACCTTGAATTTCCCCTTGGGGATCAATAAAGTATCTATCTATCTATCTATCTGAACCAGCCAAGCTAATCGAAATCGTGTGGTCTCAATATTTCCATTTAGTTTCCATATAATTAAAAAAAAACCCATCACACTTAATCTTGATTCAGATTGCCATTCTTTTTTATATGCTATAGGTTACAGACTCCTGTGGTACACTTTTAACAGGACCAATCAAAGCCCATCAGGGGCAGCCGTGGCCTACTGGTTAGTGCTTCAGACTTGTAACCGGAGGGATGCCCTTTCGAACCCCGACCAGTAGGCACGGCTGAAGTCTCCTGAAGGCACCTAACCTCTCACTGCTCCCTGAGCGCCGCTGTTGTTGCAGGAAGTTTACTGCGCCGGGATTAGTGTGTGTTTCACTAATTCACGGATTGGGATAAATGCAAAGACCGAATTTCCCTCATTGGATCAAAAGAGTATATATACTTATACTTATACATCAAATCATTCTGAAGCTACTTTAAGCTGGATGTTCATGCTCTATTTTATGGAATGAAGATTATACCTTTGCGTCATGCCAAATATTGATCTATGTAGCATGGATCATCAGCTTACTCTTTTGTATGGTTTGCAGAGCACATTAGAAGGCAAGGACATAATGTTCGGCTCCAGCACTGCCGTGGAGCTCTGTCTTCAAGTAAAATGTCCCATTGAGAACAGACTGGTGGAGTCATGCAGATCTTTTGTTCCACTCAGATGGATTGGAAGGAAAATCTCCACATCTTCCCTTATCAGCTATTTGGAGACGACCATGTTGACGTCTACCTTATCTCCTTATTAAGCAAGAACTCCTCTACAATGGCCCTGATCATATTTATCAGGGGTTTACGACGGACAAATACCTGTGTCCTTGAGTACCCTAAGTAAGGTGTGGAAAGCACCAAATCAGTACAAGGGAAATCAGAGAGACCTTGTGTTTGTATAGCAGGACATGCTAGTGTACTGTAACAGTACTCCTCCACCACTAATTACTGTTAGTCCAGGTCAATAAAGCACTGAGATGCACATAGCAATGACCTTTGAGGATTGATACTGATAGCCAATTAGTTATCTTAAGATTGCTTCAGACAAACTCATCTGAGTGTTGTAAGTGATGCAACAGAAGAAGGGGTGTTTATAGTAGTCTTTGTGGCCTCCAACGTGGACCAGGACTGACTCTGCAGTAGAGGCTGTCAGGCCAGTGGCAAGGTCATATGAGTATCACGTTTGACTTGACTATTGTATTGTTTATTGGGCCTTCTCAGCTGCAGCCTTCTCCCTCTGGAACGCCCTCCCTGACCACATCAAACAATCAAACACCCTACCATCCTTCAAACAGGACCTCAAAACCCACCTCTTCAAACTTGCCTTTTCCTGTTGATTGACTTCCCAGCTTCCCCAGTTGTCCCCCAGCTCTTCACTGCTCTTCCCAGCTTTTCCCCAGCTCTTCCCTTTCTCATTGTCTACCTCTCTAGTTTTGTCTTCGGCTTTGTCCGTGTACCCTGTCTGTTTATTCAACCTTGTCCATGTGTAACGGATGCCAGTTAGCTTAGCTGTGCTTGTGGAACGTTGGTAAACCCCACTCCCCGACGCCTCAAGAGTGCTGCTGGCATGCGAGCCAGCAGCCTGGATTATTGCCTCAACTGTCAGCACGCTCGCCTCCCGTTCCAAGGTGCTGCTGTTTGCGGGTTCGAGTCCGGGCGTATGCAGGGCTGAATCGCGCAGGTTCAACACAATGCAGGTTTCACATATACCCTGTGTATTTATGTATCTATGTGAAAACTGTAAAGGGTAAAGTGTCTTGAAAAGCATGGAATGTATTATTATCATTGTCTATGTATTGTCAGTCCTGGTAAAGACACCTTCGGTTGGAACCAAACTCTACTTGGTCAAATCAATCAGATTCTGATGACAAGAACTTTCTGTCCAACAAGTCTTCAGTTAATGGGGAACATAGTCAGTCTGTAAGATAGATACCTACAGTATAGACCCTTTCAACAATAAAAACAAAAACAATGCTTGAACGTTCTATTTGGGCCCCAATCTACTTCCTCTGCATTAAGATAACATATGGAATGTTAAAAAGGAAGTCTTGTGGGGCCAACTATGATGCTGATAATGGAACTCTCTTGAAAGGGTCCATAATATGAGATGACCAAAGTTTTTTTTTTGTTGGCACATGTTACATGCTCCCTCTCACAAGGATGTCAGAGAACAGGAATATTACACTTGTACACAGCATGAATGACGCCATGGTTTCAGAAGTGAACCGTGGTAGTTGACCGAATACTGGAACAGTGGAATGCTACAACTGTATGGACAATACTTTTATTATGAAATCTTAGCAGAACACTTGTCAACCAATATTATTATGTGGCCAGAATCTCCAGTTGTTCTGGAGATACTGAGTGATGGACAAGACAGCCTAAGCAGGTTCTTTAAACGTCTGTGTGTGTATGGCCGTGTGGTGTGTGTGTGTATGGCCGTAGATACTCCCATGTGTGTCCTTGTGAACGAGTTTGTATCTGAACTGTGAAAGTGTTTTGCAAAGCCTCAACACAGCAGCTCACAGGGGACCATGTCTGTGAGTGTGTGTGTGTGTCTGTGTGTGTGTGTGTCTGTTCTGTGTGTGTGTATGTGAAGCGTGTCGCAGCTCCATACTGTCACTTTTCAGTTACATCAGAGGAAGCTCCTCTGGGGCCTCGGGAGCGTCCTTCCCTTCAGTAGAGCACATACAGTATGCCAGTGGTCCAGTGGGCACTCACCAGAGCTGCTCTCTCTCATCTGTTGCCAGGGATGCCCGGTAACGAACAGCTGGGACCTAATGGGATGAGCTGAGGACAGTCAGACCCATCACATAAAGCAGCCACGGAAACCTGCTGTAAAGTGACCTCAAGTTGATACAATATATTCAAACTGACATGTTTATCGATCAACAAATCATTCATTAATTTCAATTGTTTGTTTGGGCTGGGAAAATATGTAAAACAATGAGCCACATTTCCTAAGGCTTTCCTGCCATCTTTGTGGACCTGCTGAGGAATGTTTAATTGGTGTCTCTGGGCTGCTTCCTGCCTCCTCCTCCAACCTTCTTCCTCTTCTCTAAATAATCTAATAAACTCTACTAAACACCATAGATAAACACATTAGCATTAGGCTATTCTAAAGCAGCCACTGCCTACTGGTTAGCACTTCGGACCTGTAACTGGAGGGTTGCCGGTTCAAACCCTAACCAGCAGGAACAGCTGAAGTGCCCTTGAGAGCAAGGCACCTAACCTCTCACTGCTCCCCAAGCGCAACTGTTGTAGCAGGCAGCTCACTGCGCCGGGATTAGTGTGTGCTTCACCTCACTGTGTGGTGAGTGTGTTTCACTAATTCACGGATTGGGATAAATGCAGAGACCAAATTTCCCTCACGGGATCAAAAGAGTATACTCATACTTATACTTAAAATGGATAGTTAATCAATTGAAGAAATGAACGCTAGTTACGAATGTAACTCTGGTTCAATGAATGCAAGGCCGTAGTCATGATGTCAACATTGGGGGGGACCAAATCTGTGGTGGGGTCTGAGGGACCCCCAAACAGAAGCCCCCCCCCCCCCCCCCCCCCAAATGTATACTTTAAAAGAAATTACAAACTAGAGTATCTTTTGATAACCTCTATATTACACAGAATGTGGTTCTTTGACTTATTACTTACACCTGAAGATTTTTTTAAACTAAGGCTTAGACTCATAGGTTTGGAGCCTAATAAGATTTTGTCTTTTAATTTAGATTGTATTATGCTGGCGGCTAATCACACAATTTGAACGTAGTTTGAAAGGGACAGGATTCAGGAATAGGCTACTAAGACAGGCCCCTCTTCTGTCTGACTCACCTCATGTTACCCCTGTATGCATTATAGACTGGCTTCTGACAGAAATTATGTTTTGTGCCAACATGTAGAAACACTAGGCCTACCACAGCCTTTAATTGGTGAATGGAGGTGCAAATTCCTTTCTTTGGTTATTGTCCGCGATTCACATTAACTAGGCTATCACGTATTGTAAACGTCGCCACATTTGATCATGTTTTGCCTGCATGGATGCGCGATTGAGTGCGCATCTAAATAATATGCAAGATGCAACAATCATTTCTAAGAGGGCTATACACGGTAATTTCTGGCATTACTACTAGCATATGAATGCATTAAAGACGTGAAAGAAATGACACAGGCTTGCACAAATTCATCATTTAAAATGAAACGTTTCACTTTCGCTATCATTGCGAGAATAGGCTACAATATGGAAAATTTTCCCTTTCAGTCTGATCGGCTCCAAACATGTATGGGATTTCCTTAGCCTGTGCTACACCTTTCCAAGAAGTTTTGTGAAAATTGTTCCGGTAGCTTTTGCGATATTGTTGACAGCCCTACCTCACCGCAGTAGGCTGCAGTAAATGGAAGCTTTTGATAGCGCATGCCACTAACGAAAAACGGAAAATCACCAGGACAAACCACTCAGGGGTGTAGGCAACTCTGGAACCATAGGTCACTAATTTGTGCGTTATTTACGTTTGATTACATTTCAGATACGTGTTGGTTTCCTGTAGGCCTAGTATAGCGCTTTATTCTTTCTTTATTTTTCTATGTCCAAATATTGGGGGGGACATTTTGGTCATATTTGAATATTGGGGGGGACACGTCCCCCTCAATGTCTATGGTGACTACGGTCCTGAATGAATGCCTCCTGACAGCCAGAGGTGGCAATAAAGCTGCCTAGCGTGGAGCGTGGAGTCTTGATACCAACAAAGTCATGTGTGAAAACTTCTCGAGGTACAACCAGCGTCTTCCGATTGACTGGGAGCTCTGGCGGTCATTTGGCCTTCATAGAACCACAGTTACATTCGTAACTAACATTCTATTTCATGCCTCCTAACCGCCAGAGGAAGCCTTTAGGCTGTAGGCCACATTGACTGTAAAATTGTGAAAATGTAGAGGGACTAGACCACGTCGCCACCGCACAAATCTCACACACACACACACACACACACACACACTCAAACACACACACACACACACACACACGTGACACAGCACTATGGAATTTCCCAGGCACCTCCTGACGATGTAGTGATCAAGTCAACACAGGAAAGTGCTTGTCTATCACACACACACGATTCCCCTTAGAGCAGTCCAAGATGCAGATAGGCCCCTGGTGTTGTGGCAAGCGACACCACTGGGGGGAGAAGTACCTGTTGCCTCATAGGCATGAGAAATGACTTCACAGGCCCAGTGTGAGAGGCGCTATTTAGAAACGCACCAGTGTTAACGTGTCCCATAGCAAACGAACAGCAGGTCAGAGTGACATACAGAACTTGTTATGTCAACATACTGTAGTGTTTCAAAGCTTGAACAGGGCACAAAATGGAGTGATGCTCGTCAGTGTCGTCACTGTATGATGAAAGGTCAATAGATTGATTGACAAAGGAAGGAGACAAGACTTTCTTAAGAAAAGATGGGTTCAGCCACAGAGTGACACCAGAGAAATCTGGCTTCCATCTCAAGCAGTTTGGGCTGACAGAAAGCACATGTACAGTAGCTCACTAACTCGCTTAAACAGCTGGCCGGGCACAAAGGGAAGCACAGTTGCTCTGCATACATCTGGTAATGGGGTTTGGGAAAGCCAGACCTGCATGGCGGAAGGTGCGTACTAAAACCACCAAAAGACGGCCCAGCTCCTGGGTAATGAAGCCTAGGCCATGGAGTGTGGCCTCAACTGCTACAAGTAACACTGGTTCTGCATCCACCTGTTGCAGGGAGGATTGGACTGGTAGATGAAGCTGTGAGAGTATTTTCCATCCGACCGATGCGTGTGTCGTGATTATAGGCTCTGACAATGTCGTCGTCAGTGTGCCTGCATGCCTTGCCTTCATCTGGGGAAACAACCAAGGAAGCAACACAGGTATCCACTGTAGGCATCTTTGATCCAGCCCAAACAGAGAGGCATATTTCCTATGGCCCGTTTCATGGAAGTAGGGTGAGAGTGGGCAGCCCCTTTTTTGAATGCAGATGGGGCAGCCATGGCCTACTGATTAGCGCTTCGGACTTGTAACCGGAGGGTTGCCGGTTTGAACCCCGACCAGTAGGCCATGGTTGAAGTGCCCTTGAGCAAGGCACCTAACCAGTGGCGGAACAAGTCAGAGCCGGGCCAGGGGCGGGGCACATGACCGGGCCCTTTATTAAACTCATCATAACATAATTTTACAACATAGCCTACACATGCCCGCAACAGCGGGTCTTACAAGCGTCAGCGCCACGGAGAGCAACTATGTAATTTTGAAGTCCATCGAACGTACATGAAGTGTAACCAAGAGAACAACAACAAAAACATTAGGCTACATGACCCCTAATAATAAAACAACAATTATACGCAGCACTATTTGAAGGGCATACGACGAGCCTTGCGCTCCGCGAACTCATCCACGATGCTCTGTGTATGTCCATTTTCTTTGCTCTCTCATTCTCTATGGACAACATGGCAAGTCCACTCAGTCTCTCCTGTCCCACTGTGCTCCTCAAGTGTTTTTTAATGATCTTTAACTTGGAGAATAAGCGCTCAGAGGTTGCAACGGTGACGGGAAGAGTCAAAAATAAAATTAGGGCGGTGCAAATCTCACTGAATGCAGAAGTTACTGCTGGGTGGTTGCCTGGCGGAGCGAGGGGGTGGCTTCGGGGGCTCAAGCACCGAATCTCTTTTCAAAAGCCTGACTCTTTTTTTGTAGCCTATGTGTTTTAAATTTACAACGATTCTAATTTCTAATTTAACTTCCCCTCGGTTTCTCTATAAATGTTACAAAATGTAGCCTATTACTGAGCAAATATCCCTTACTTTCAAAGCCCATTGACAGATAATTTGATTTCCCACACGATGAGTTTAGGCAATGCCAGAGCCGAGATGTAGCGGTTTACGTCATAAACCTGGCAGGAAAGTTCAGAGCGGCGCAGTCAGTTTAAACAGCAAGCCGGTAAGAAAAACTATTGTCAAGATATTAGGCAATTAGGCTACTGTACCCCGATATACAAAAATAAACTTCAGAAAGACAGAAAGTTTGTTGTACTGTATTCTGCAGTCTGTATTCTGTAGTCTCAATGACCGAATCAGTACATATACCTGTTGTCAGTTGAGTTCGTTCAATTCATTTATTGTAGGCTAGTAGCCAGGCAAATATGAAACGGAGATGTAACGTGGCTACCGGCGGGATTTTGAATGTAATCAATTGCGGACGTGCACAGACAGCTCAGACACAGAGCACATATAGGCCTAGGTTAGGCTACTTTCACTTTCTAGAGCGCATTCATTAGGCTACGTAAAAGATGCTTCATACCAAAACAACGATCAAACATTATCAAATGTATCATGACGTGTTGTCACCAAGACTTACTCCAATTAGAAAATCGAAACCAAAATCATGTAAGTGTAAGTGTTCTCTCATTGACGCCTGATAGGAGACAATATCGTTGATCCAATTTTGTAAATTTGCACGTCGTAAAGTTCAATATGAGAGTTAAAATAAAGCCAGTCATACAGCAGAACATTTTATTCAATATTTTACACCAACAAAATCATCAAAGTAAATTTCAAAACTTTTCAGCTAACATGAGTGATAACTCGTCTTGACTGGGGCAACCTATAAGCCTAATACGTCACACTCTGATGAAAATGATTGAAAAGAAACCGTTTGCATGATCTTAGCTCCTCCGGCCTTGTGCCGTGGGAGAGGCCTGTCCCACCTTACCCGGAGGTGGGGGAGGGACGCCCTCGCACCGGGCCCCTGCGGATCCCGGGCCGGGGGCGTGCCGCACCCCCCGCACCCCCTCAAGCTCCGCCCCTGCACCTAACCCCTCACTGCTCCCCGAGCGCCGCTGTTGTTGCAGGCAGCTGTGCCGGGATTAGTGTGTGCTTCACCTCACTGTGTGTTTCACTAATTCACAGATTGGGATATATATAAGTATATATACTTATATATATATATACTAGATTAGAATTCTTGCCTAAAATATGCGCTCCAAATGGCCGTCCTTGACTTCCAGCAGTGCCAATCATGTATTACAGCATGGAGCATTCATCTCGGTGATTAACTATAGCTAAGCGGCTAGGCTACCTTAAGATAAATCTGGGCAGCACAATCTAGTTAATGAGCTGCAACACACAAAACAATACAATTCAGTTTTAAGGAAGGCTTACCTACTGAAAGCGAACCGCCACCGCGCTTAGAACAGGTTCACCGCGTAGCCTAGTAGAAAACACTAATATAGCTAGCGTCACCATGGTCGACTGGGCAACAGCAAGGGGAGGGCCACCATGTAGAGTGCTTGGTGTGTGTGGAGGTGAATACAGGGTGTACCACCGTGCACTATCTGTGTGTGCTTGACTTTGTTGGTATAAAGACTCGGTCCACGCTACGCGTAAGGGTATCATTCACGCGGCTACTTATGCAAAGGGTACGTCACACATGACTTTGTTAGTATAAAGACTCGATCCACTCTACGCGCAAGGATATCATTCACGTGGCTACTTATGCAGAGGGTACGTCACACATGACTTTGTTGGTATAAAGACTCGGTCCACACTACGCGTACGGGTATCATTCACAGGCTTTGCCGCCTTTGGCGTTCAGGAGGCATGAAATAGAACAATTCAACTTACAGAATTTACACTTCCCATTTACAGTCCAGTACAAACCAGACAGCCAGTTTGTTTCCTAAGTTGGAGCACTTTAGACATTTGTAAACCTTTTTTCAGTTTTTAGAACTGTACTGTGCACTGTGCTCTGGTTCAACTTTTAAACCTTTGAAGTGGTCAGACCTGCAGCACTCTGCAGGACTCTCGCAATACTTAAACATTTAAAGGGTCAACGAAAACATTTCTTTTTTTAGTTCACTACAGTTAGCACGACACGTCACCTGCTCTCCGACAACTCTCCAAATCAATCAATGTCATCATTAGACAGCTTAAGAGTGTGTCCATGAGAGGACCAGGCGGGGGTGATACATGCTACATCCTCATTAGACAGCTTAAGAGTGTGTCCATGAGAGGACCAGGCGGGGGTGATACATGCTACATCCTCATTAGACAGCTCAAGAGTGTGTCCATGAGAGGACCAGGCGGGGGTGATACATGCTACATCCTCATTAGACAGCTCAAGAGTGTGTCCATGAGAGGACCAGGCGGGGGTGATACATGCTACATCCTCATTAGACAGCTTAAGAGTGTGTCCATGAGAGGACCAGGCGGGGGTGATACATGCTACATCCTCATTAGACAGCTTAAGAGTGTGTCCATGAGAGGACCAGGCGGGGGTGATACATGCTACATCCTCATTAGACAGCTCAAGAGTGTGTCCATGAGAGGACCAGGCGGGGGTGATACATGCTACATCCTCATTAGACAGCTCAAGAGTGTGTCCATGAGAGGACCAGGCGGGGGTGATACATGCTACATCCTCATTAGACAGCTTGAACACGTTTGTCACGTATTTCGCTCACTTTGTGGCTTCAGCCAGCAAAGCCTTTCACAACTTCCTGTGGTTCATCCCTGCTCCGCCCCGCTGCACATTTCCCCTTTCTTTCTACATTTCAAAAACAAACTGCCCGAGCGCTGGGAACTTGTGAAGGCAAAAACCCCTTACATTGCACCAGCCATATTGCTGCAGCTAAGATGACTTATTAGATTTCTGTTCAGGCTGCATAATGAGAGCTTGGGAAAGGGTAAGAAAACAAAACAAAAAAACACCTTGCAAGACCGGCCCACCGGGAAAACTCCCAAACTTCCCAATGGTCAGTCTGGCCGAGGATTCCAGTATGGTACTCTCTCTCCGTGTGTGTGGGTGTGTGTGTGTGTGTGTGTGTGTGTGTGTGTGTGTGTGTGTGTGTGTACACTGGATACCAGGAACACAATAAAACCATAACTTTGTAGTTTTTTTTTCTCTGTTTCTCCCTCTGTCGATCTGCCGTGTCATCATCGTAACGGCATCTCACTGTCTAGGTCATACTCCTATTGATTATGGCTGTGTCCTTCTGTTGATGTGTCAGGGACTATTGAAGTGCAGGGCATATCTGTGGTCCACGGCCAACATGCTGAGTGCTGTGCAGCCACATGAACAGTGACCACTACTGACCTCAAGTCCCCCTCCAAATGATGAAATGATATCATTGTGTGCTGTGGCATTGACTGGCCTTTGCCTGATTCAACCCACCACAGTGGATGCTTGGTGCTATTTCGTAGTTTCTCCAGTTGTTTTAGCCCTAATTTCTCATTTAATCTCTTTATTTTCTCATCTGTGTTTTCTGTGTTCTGCAAAATGCTATACATTCACATACATACAATACACACATACAGTACATACTTACTTAGAGCTTAGTCATTTTGGATTTCACCCAGTAGACATATAAACAGTCCCAGTTGTTTGTTTAGAATTGACATCTATATACATTATATACATGTCAGATGTAATGTGAGTATGTGCTGCAAATAAGCCAAGGAGGCTGGAACTGTAGTCCGTCATGGGCAGGATAAGAGAGTGCACGGTTATATGTGCAGGTCACTTTTATTAAACAGTCAAACTGGGTGCTTGATCACCTCACAGCTGTGTTGACATATTGATTTCTTGCTTTTTTTGTTTGTGGATTAATAGTTTTAGCTTTACAATCAAACTGTTCAGACTCACTAGAAAGTAACTTTCTGTAACTCCTCACCCTATGCATGCAGCCGTTTCCAGAAATAATAGAATTTTAGGGTTAGGCAGTGATACACCATGTACTGAACTCATGACACCACAGACTCTGAATGACGTCAGAAAAGATAAGCAACATTTCACAAGCCACAGTGAGCCAGCCCTACTGTATAACTCTTCCCCTTCTGTTTTAGTGTTTCTGTTTCAACTGGCTCCTGTCCCACCGACTTCAACAGGGACCGGCCCATGTGTGCACAGCACACCATGAACCTTAGATCTGCAGGCTTGTTTTTTTGTTTATCAGAAAAGGAAGTGAGGTCACTAAATCCCTACAATGCTGCACTATCAGCACTGACTTCAGAAAGAGAAAATTATTAGGGCCTCAGAGTAGCTTTACGGCGGTGTTAATCATGATGCATTCACAGGCCTGATAAGTGCTCCATGCTAATAGGCGCGGTATGGGAACAACTCGGCTCCTGGAGTCCTGACTGAGAATTTTATGGCTTTATGGCCCGTGGCTGTCGACAGAACTGAGTGTATTCCTTTTGTTGGTTTTAACTGAACACCTAGATCTTTTTTTATGGTGGATGAGAAGCTTACCAGCACATCTCAAATGAGAGAGGTAGCAGAGAGCTTTCTTGTAAGTGTTGCCATGAGAAGTCAAGTCTGCTTTACCATAGTCATCACTTTCTTCTCTTCCCCTTGTAATGGTGGAAATTACGCAAGCAATAACACCAAGTTCATGAGACTTCCTTCCTGACAGTGAAGTTCTATCTTCTGCAGTGTCCAAAGCTGGGAAATCCTCTTACCGCATGATCTCCTGTTACAGCATGATACTGCAAAAAAAACATTTTGCCCAATTACATGCATTAAAACATTCTGTGCTGGCTTTGAGCATGTAAATTGTTCTGAGGACAACTTTGTTCACAGTACAGCCATTATCATCTGTGCATAGCAATGCAAATGTTATACTAATGTCAATGCTTTATTCCTAGAACAATGCACAGTTAGTATTGTCGGATATTTCTTGCATGTTATATTGGCATTATGTCACTTTCCCATTCATTCCGTTTCTCTCTGCTTAAGAACTCACTAGCGATAGCTGTCAACGGAATCTTCCCTTGTCTTTCCTGGTCTTGTGCAACTTGCACTTTATGTCTCATATCACTTGAAGAGCCCCTTGTTAACAGTTCCAATGTACAGTCTGTTTAGAGTCAGCCGTCGGATCTCAATCATGCCTGAAATGCAGAAACCATGGAAAAAAAATGCTCTGGTAATTCATGCTTGCTTGTGCCAAGCCCAAGACAGCCCAGATCCTCTATCTAGAAACTGTGCAGTGTGTGAACACTGTAAACCATACCACTCTTTCCACACACTTAGAAAGAGGGATGGACACATAAATCTTATGTTACATGACTGTTAAACAACTGCAGATTCCTGAAGGCATGTGCCTTGAGAAACACAGGACCACAAGCATGCCGTAATAATGGGTGAGTTGCCGATGATTGTCTGTCAGTGTATTGGTTTGGGTTCAGGCCGCGATGATGACATTAACACTCTAAGAATGTCTGCCGACCCCTCACTTAGCAACCAGTCAGATCTCCTGTTTCCTGTTTCATTTTCTCCCTTTGCTCAGAGCTTTGTTATGCATGGTATGAAGACCACTTTCTTTGTTTGGTTGCATGCAGCAAGATTATCAACAGTGGTTTCTGGAGACCTTTGTAGGCTAAGTTCGATTTTGTTTCATCAAGAGATACGATTGTGGGGGTATTGGAAACTGCAAGTGAAATCATCTGTTTCCAGTTTCCAATATGACACACTGAACTAGTACACTACAGAATCACTGAGTAACACCACATAACTGGGATGAGATTAAGAATGCAGTGTTGAATATGTCGCCTCAGAATCTGCTGAGTGGACTGAGTATTCAGAACTGGGCTGAAACCCATTTCATAGTGTATGTAGAGTATTCAGAATGTGTAGACTGGACTGAAACCCACTTCATACTGTAGGGCCTATGTAGAGTATTCAGTAGTCAAAACAGAGGAGAGGTAGTTGGAAGAGAGTTTTGATTCTAAAGAAATATAATTCCAGAAGGCGTAAATGTGAAACTGCTACCTTTTGTCTAACTTTAACTTTGCAGGTTTTAACATATCATTAAATGCCTCTGCAGGTTATTGGGGTCTTCATTTTAAACACTGACAGGCTAACCATTAATACCCTAACCAAAACCACTAACTTCCAGATAGCGAAGGTGTTGATGCTTACTCACTAGCGCCTCCTACAGTAAGTTGCATCCTTGTATCAAGAAAAGTCAGACCATCAGTAGATGGTTGACAACTTTAGTAGATAGCTTGATATTTATTGGCACTGTTGACATGGACATTTTGTTATTTCCTCATTTTCCAATGGTATTTTTGTTAACTTTTTGCTCATTAAAAACTAAATAATCGCACATAGCATGTTTAAAGGTGCTCTAAGCAATGTTGGGTAACGTTACTTCAGTTGACGTTCAAACAAAACAGAGAGCTAGCTCGTTAACATGTTTACGCATTAATCAGAGAGTAAAATTATATACAGTACTGTACAGTAGTTAGCTGCTAGCCAGTAGCACATTTAGTGAGGGTAAGGGTTAGGGTGACATTCCACTCTGGGCTATAAATAGGACAGGTTTATGCACAACCTAAAAACACACACAACTAAGATACTAAAACGATGACATTGACATACCCAATACATTTTAGACCATAATATTGAGCTGTCATTCAGTGCTTTGGAGTCTACGTGAATGCTACTGTACATACATTTTGGGACAGCTGTTTAGAGGGGACATTGACAATGTGCTATTGAGAGCACATGTTTGGCTGTGTTATTTGTCTGACTGCATTGATCTTCCCTTTAGGGCAGCTGGACAATGCTGAGTTATGGGTGCAGAGTGGTGTCGCTGGATGCCACAGGACCAATTCAACTGTGTGTTGTAAAGAAAAACAAACAAGAGCTAATTGAGAACTCTAAATCTCCCAGCTAAGAGTAGAGTTGTCCAGCTACATTAACACATAAAAATGTGTTTTATCAAATGCTGCGCTGCTTGTGTAGAATGTCAGATCAGGAGTATGATATGCTTCTATAATAATAATAATAATAATAATAATAATAATAATAATAATAATAATTTCACTTTACACTGCTTCTGAAAGCAAAGGAAGTATCCAACAGGAAAAACTCCACATTGTAGTACAGGTTTCAGGTGTACTGTTCAACTGAATATTCTATAATATAGAGAAACACTTAAATTCAGTATTCACTTTTACTACTTGAAATACTGTGATGTTTTACAGCGAAATAATTTATATACATGACCAAAAATACATGTTTTCACCAGTTAAGTGTTTCAAATAAGTGCATTTTTGACAATACAAAGAATCAGATTTACTGTATCTAAGTTGACCAGATACAGGGCCATATCATAAGGAATGTGATGCTTACAAGCAAGCCCTCTGCAGCAGTGTTGTGCTGTACACAGGCAGCGCTCCCTAGTCTTTTACCAGCTGGGGCAATGTCCCTGCCTACTCCTCTAATGTATTCAGACAAATTTCACTCAGAACCAGCCAACACATGATTTTAAACATCAGTGTAGAATATTCAAAATACTTTTAACTATGGCATGATCAGTTATACTGTACAGATACTGTACACACAGCATTTCCTATTTAAATTGCGCTCCACAGTCTCAGGTTCGAATCCTTAAGACAAGAGCAAATGCTTCCCGTCCCATCCCGACTCCGCCTGGAACTTCTTCTTGTGCTTGCAACATTTGAGCTTGTCAGGGGAGAAATATAACAATACAACAGAAAACATAAGAGCAAAAAAGGCTCTACCTTCCCAGTTGTTCCAGAGTTGCAACCTTGAGTACAAACAGATGTCTGTGCAAATGACTCTGAATAAAGATGTACATAAATACACGACCACACAATAACAGAGCACAGCTTAGGCACTCTGTGGCCTCGCCTCCTGTCTGTAAGACATTGCAATAACAAACCTGGAGGCCTTTTCTATGCCTTACAATGATTATGTTCTTGGTGAAGATTTATTCTATTCTATTCTATGCTATTGTATTCAATTCTATTCCTGTTATACCATGACTTGTGTTTATGTGTTCTTCTGAATGTCAGTTAAGTAAGGGATAATGTATAGAACGCCGGTCATTATGGGGAAAATAAGTGCCGACAGGGCGAACCGGACCCCGACGCGCCAGCGGAGGGGTCTTGTTTCGCCCTGAAGGGACTTATTTTCCCATGATGACCAGCGTTCTATACATTATCCCGCTTATTATACGGCTACTTGCCAAAACGAAAAAATAAACTCCATGATATGTCTCTTTACACTTATTTGTTACCGTTTCATCATGGCTTTTGCTGAGAAACAAATAGTTCGCAACACACGCTGAACTTGAATCAAACATTCTTTAGAACACAGCTGATCAACCGTCTGCTTTCACTTTTGAATGAAGTTCCAAGCACAAACTCCGTTGCCATTGACAGCGGTCATTCTTGTTTTCAGAGGTCCTTTCCCAAGAAATAATGACCGCTAGAACTTTCGGAAATCCCATTCAAGTCAATGGAGCATTCTACTTGCATTGTGAAGAGCCGTATAATAAATTGTGATATTTGCACATATATGGAATATTGCCTTAAATGAACATGAAGATGTCAGGAACACGTTTCATTGTGACATGTTAAGAACTTTTTCTGCTACTCTGACACAGTCCCTCATCCCTTTTGTCCTTTACATATCCCTCACAAATTTCAGTGCCAGCCACAATTCAAATGTTCATATTTTCTGAAACATGCTTTGAGTTGTCTGAGAGAGTTAGTACGTCAGGGCATATCAGACCTGTCACTGAGCCATGAAATGCCAGAGAACATCATGGTGAATGAGTCAGCTAGTCAGTCTTTTACTGAAATGAGTCAGAGGGCTTGTGCCTCTAAGAGGCACGGTGATGTGCATAAACAGCTTCATCAGGGCTGCGCTGCCCAGGCTCACCTCATCTGAGGAGATGTGCTGTGCTTCACTGGCCTTGTGAAACCTGAGGAATACTATGCACTTGCGTTACAGCATGCGTAAAGATGAAATACGTAAAGAGCAAATACAGAAAAATGAATTTTGGACAAACAAAAATCAGACTGTACTGTTGTTGATTAATTGTTGGTATTGAGTATTGTGATATTACTGTTGTGTCAGCAGGTCTCAAAGCTGCTGTAGTTGAACTCACTGTACATGGTAGACTTCAGCAACACTCTTTGACACAGCATCTGATACTACTGTTATTACAATGAGATTTTATCAGTAAGCTCCATGGACATTGGTTGTGTCTGTTACGAAACAGAAAGGGGGGCTGCCCTAATGGCTTAAACCGTAATGACCCTGTCACAGATGTAAGCAATTTTAGAATATTTACTTACTATGTTAAAAAGCCTTCAATTTCACCTTCACTGGCACAGCCTGTCTGAGACAGAGCCAGGAATGTCCTACTCAAACCAGCCAGAAAACTGATCTCTTTCGGATCAAGACTTCATCCAATTTTATGGAAACTTTCTCTTCAGTTAAGGAACTGTAGTTGCATGTCACCAAATTGCCCTCCTTATCTCCTTAAAATGGCAAGAGCGGAAAAAAAAGATTTGGAAACAAATCTAATCTTAAAATGGAAAAATCAATTGTTACTAATTTGCTACTCCATTAAGTCAAAGAGATGCTGGAAAACTCTCAGCAATGACATCAGAAGTGACAAACACCAACAACTAGCCTCTCTGAGCTGGTTTTCTGCCTAACAGAGTAGGAGGAAAAGGTGGAGGACTGCTGGAAGATGTCAGTGGAATAAAATTTAAAAGTCTAGCCATAACAGACATTAAAACGATGCTTAGGAGAACATGTTGGCAAAAGGCATCAATAAAGCAGATGAGGATACTCTGTTGCTTTACCACATCTACTCATGTCTTGCTGTTGGCTGCAGGCACATTCCCCTGTTTATGTATCAGTAATATGGAGGATAATCCATAATGTATATTTGTCTCTTCTGAACTGGTAGCCAGCATCAACTTTTGTATCAAAAGAGTTTTTGGTATGCCTATCAAGATTGTAAGCATACAGAGGAAATGTATGTACAGTGCCTTGCAAGTATTCACCCTGCATGCTAAAGTCGACTAAACAGAGGAATTAAAATTTCATCTTTTGTTATTTCAGTTAGCCTATTAGCTGAGTTGATTTGCATTGAATGCCAATCTCTAGGTATGGTGAAGGGTATGTGATGATGTGGGGCTATTTTAATTCCAAGGGAACTTTATCAGGATGCATAGTATCCTGGATCCAAATAACTGGCCTTTAAAAATAAAAATCTGCCTGCGTCTATGGGAATTTAACATAGGAGGGTGTATTATGCACCCTGTATTTTAATGAAGAACATTTATTTATTTACGATACATTATTCATTCACAAAGAAAATTGGTGTCCTTAAAGGTTGGATTTTTCCTAATTATTTTAATTAAAGCATTAAGATCAATTACCAAAAGATGATTTTATATTCCTCTTTTTAGTCAACTTTAGCATGGGGTGAATACTGCAAGGCACTATCTGTATGTTTGCACTGGTAAAACACATATGGTAGCGTTGCATCACAGTCATGAGAGTGCATACTGCCAAATTAGTTTTGTTCAAAACTCTCTGAGTAACTTCATGGTTTTTCGTCTTGTGCCTCCACCTACCTCTGCCAGCTTAGTTAGCCTCCAAGACGAGTGCATCCATTTGATCTCCATATTCCCCAGTCTGCCATCAGGGCTGCTTGAAGTTACTCGTGGATGGGAGAGAACCCAGTTGCATTATTTAAAAACACTCTCGTCAGGATGACATGTCTTTTCATGCTTTAATATATGTGCCTTTTCAGGCCCTGCTGCTTATCTGGGTCTGTGCTGAATCATTTCACACCATTTCCTCATTTGTTTATATTGGTTAGAGATAGGGGCAGCAAAGATTGAGAATCTATTTTGGATTTACTTAGAAATATAGTGCATTGTTTCAGTATAATTGCTGTCACAAGTTGAAAGGAAATATACCTTTTTCAATAATGCAGTGGGCTCTCAGACAACATAATCCCTTTCAGATGTGATAGTTTCTGGCAGTTGTCTGAATTCATTTTCCTGGAAAACCTTTCTAATGTTATTTCAATTCCTCACCACAATACGGAGGACCAGACGGAGTTGTCACAAGAAACAATGCAAGAGGGTGGATTGGAAATGTGCCTTTTTCCATTTTTACGGTCTAAAACATGCAAATATCTTACAACCTCTGCAAACAACATTAACATCAAGGACAAGCTGTAACTGTACAAAGTCACCAATAGATATCTGCTTAAAATATTTCTGATTAATGCACTAATCACAATACAATAAAGCTAGTAAGGCTTTGTCTAATAGGTTAATTCTTGAAAGCATCATCCTAAGCACATCTCTTCTAATATATATATATATATATGTGTGTGTGTGTGTGTGTGTGTGTGTGTGTGTGTTCATGCGTGCGTGTGGCTGGGTGCGTGGAGTGGTTAAGAATGTCCCAGAAACTGCAAATAAAGTCTGTTTTACTTGTGATAAGGATTCTTTGTGAGAGTGTACTGTGCAACACACAACCATCACAGCTCACTTAAGAAACAGACTTGATGCACTCTATCTAGCCATCACAGCTCACTTAAGAAACAGACTTGATGTACTATCTAACCATCACAGCTCACTTAAGAAACAGATTTGATGTACAGACTTGAAGTACTCTATCTAAACATTTCCTTTATTTTACATTTTGACTCCTCTCTTCCTCGGCTCTGTTTGTTTTCCGTGGGTTTAGACATGGTTACACTTGACTGTCTGCCATAAGGTAGGAGAGTGTTCATTGCCATAGTGCAATGACATTCAGGCTTGCTCAGCCATTGCAAACAGCAACACCCTTATTTAGTTGTATTTTTGCTTTAAATTCAATTTGTCAGAAAAAAATATTTTCAAAAACAATTTAAAAAAAAATACCCAGGTCCAGACCTCAGTAACCTCAAAGCTGGTTACAAGCATGTTTGTGTGTGTGTGTGTGTGTGTGTGTGTGTGTGTGTGTGCATGAGGGTGGGATGTTAAAACTTTAAAGCGATGCCATTTTAGTGGTTTAATTATTGAAGACTCTCGGCAAACCCTGAATAGGTTGTGCATAATGCAACCCAGCACTGTATACCTGGAAATCTAACCTATTCTCACTCTGCATAATATTATTAATAATAATATATATACACATATACAGTAGGGTGCTTCAAAAAATGCAATTCTTGAATTTTGATATGGCTGGGTGCTAAAAGTGTTCCAATATATGTAGAAACAACACATGCAAAATATTTTCCCAGTACATGATGATTTAGGGGTGCCACCGCACATCTGTTTTTGTTGGATGAAGTGGTTAACAGTGCTCAATGGTCGCCATGGAGATCTGAGGTAAACAATACTACAGCTCAAGAAAACTGAGGTGATCTTTCTGTTTGAGGTGATCTTTCTGTGTTGGGTACTGTATGTATTATTACATATTACTATCATATCTGTAGTTGTGTCCCCGCCCCCTCTGCAAAGCTAATTGCGTGCCCACAGCTAAACCACAAGCGCAGTTGAATAGAGTTAACCAATTGTGACATTACAAAGAATCAAACTTTAGTGATCATGCATGATACTAAGATGTCAACGAGCAGCGACATAAAGAGCAGTCCTAGTAGTTCTACTAATCTACTTAAAAAATACTTTTTTTGCACGTAGACTAGGGCTATGACTTAACACCCTAGTCTAGCAGATTGGGAAGTGTATGTTCTGAAAGTGAAAATACGATATTAGAAAGGCAAACAAAAGTTAACGTTGCTTTTGACATAGTAGGCTACAATGAAGAAAACCGATGCTCTGAATATCGATTCAGCTGTCTCTTTCTCTAATTGACGCATTCAACCGCGATTTGGATTACACCTGCTTTTAACAGGCACAAGTTTTTCACCGCAAAACAGACATGCGCTGTTTTCATACATATGGCGGAATACCTAATCAATGCTTAGCACTTCTCGTCTCCTGTGTTTGCGTGATACTCCCACTTTCCCCTGACCCTCCTATGATTGCATATGCATGACACGGAAAAGCGCAAATAGCCATTTGGAGCTCCCGCGACAGGCAGTCTGTGCTTTTTCCTCAGTTCGGCCTGTTTGTACATACCTCGCCATGTTTTTACGTGCACGTTGCGAATGAAAGTGGGCGCAAAAACATCTGACCCTCTGTCTCTCCTTTTTCCATCCGCTCTCTCTGGGTGCGTCTTTATTCTCTCCTTTGTATCCCTTATTGTCTCTCTCTCTCTCTGTTTATCTCTTTGGCTGTGGAGAACATTCACCTGGACTGTGTGTCTGTGTGTGTGTGTGTGTGTGTGTGTGTCTCTCTGTGTGTGTATGTGTGTGTGTGTGTGTGTGTGTGTGTGTGTGTGTGTGTGTGTGTGTGTCTTTGTGTGTGTGTGTCTCTCTGTGTGTGTATGTCTGTGTGTGTGTGTGTGTGTGTGTGTGTGTGTGTGTGTGTGTGTGTGTGTCTTTGTGTGTGTGTGTCTCTCTGTGTGTGTGTGTCTCTGTGTGTGTGTGTGTGTGTGTGTGTGTGTGTGTGTGTGTGTGTGTCTGTGTGTGTGTGTGTGTCTCTGTGTGTGTGTGTGTGTGTGTGTGTGTGTGTATGTCTGTGTGTGTCTGTGTGTGTGTGTGTGTGTGTGTGTGTGTGTGTGTGTGTGTGTGTGTAAGTTGAACATGACCGCAACCAACAGCCAAACCTTCGTGGCTGCAAACGCAAGCTAATCCCTGGATAGGACTGTTACTCTTTGGTGGCGGGTGGGGGACATATCTGGGGGGAGACGCACTGGTTAGGTTCAGAGTTCAGGTTCCATCTCCTCTCTCTTTCTCCCTGGTGATGGCACAGACTGAGCAGTTAAGTTCGGAGTTTAGTTAGTGTCAGCTCTTACCATTAGGCCCTGTTAGCCAGTGAGTTAGCCACTAGAGAGGGTTTGTTCTTTTAAGTTAGTCAGTATCGCCCTTTGATAAACTGTTGATGGATAAATATCCCTTTTTTACTTTACTGATGAGATCTGCCAGAGATATGACAGGAACCGGGCTTATAACTTACTTTTAATCATCTATTAATCTCTCATTCCACGAGCGTTTTTTAATTTGAATAAATATTTATATAAATATTTATTAAAGAGGAGAGAGATGATGCAAACCAGTTTGTTAAATAAATAACATCTGTAAATAGTGAATAGGATGATGTAAACTGTGAGACATAAGATTTAATTGCATTGCTGATTGCTGTAGCCTAAACTTGAGAATATTAGTCATGTTAATTCAAACAATACACAACAGAAACCGTTGTGCCCGTTACCGTTGTGTCATGTTATCATACTGTTAGAAGATTAGATACATTAGATACAGTATTTAATAAGAAGCCTAAAGTTTTCTGAAAATGCACAAGTCAAAGTTGTAAAAGCAGGTAAATTGTAACCTACCCTGCCACATGCTTATTAATAAGTGCTGGTCATTACTTCAGGCTTGGTTTGGGGTTTTGGCCATGGGAATAAATGCCCCAAACTCAAACCACTTTTGATGATCACTATCAAACTCTGATGTGAAAATGATCTATTTCAGAGGGGGTGGCACAGCCCCTTTAGAACAGCTGTGCCTGTAATTGTACACTAAAGAAAGAAAATATGTTTGGAGAAGCTTTTAAAGACAAGAGAGAGAGAATCTATTTGCCTTGTAAGGACAATGGATGGCTGTTTACAACATTCTAGCGGTTTGTTTTACTTTTATAGACACCTCTGACATCAATCTGTCTTTGGCACAACAAAATACAAATGTCTCCCAGTTTAACTGCAAAACACTTTACAGAGTGCATCGTGAACTGGCTGTGTGTTTTGTGACTCTTTAAGTGCTTCTTTAATGTTACTTAATACCTGCGTCTGGGATCACTTACAAAGGTGTACTTTCTGCTCAAAGAGTACCTCAAATTTTATGTGGTTTGGTAATATGTATGTACAGTATACTACAACCTTAATCTAATATATAGCAAAAAAAACTGTATGCATTTTCCATGTTTGCCTGCACCTGTTGACGTTATAAATAAATAAAATGCTTTTTATTGTCACATTGGTTGAATTTGAATTATGGTTTTAATTAGTTAATTTTTAAGTTGATTTGAGTTGTTTTAATTTGAGTTGAAGAATTATTTTGATATTGAACAAAAAGTTGAGATTAGTTTTCCAACAAGTGAGGCCTCAGTCAATCCACTCCTCCATGATCTTGCTGTTCTGTCTGTGAGCTGTTCAGCATCTGGCACAACTCATGCTGCTCCAGGTCTTGAGAGAGCGCCGTGTCTGTGTGAGATGAGGATGGAGAAGTGGTCCCTTTTCATCCTCCTCCTACTCCACTTCCAGCCATTTTGTTTTTTTATGTGCTGCTTAGTTCTGATGAATCACCCCTAATTGAAGCGTGCACACATTAAATGTCACTTCTCAGGCACTAAGAGGTCACAGTTATTGGACTTCTATTTGCAAATGTTTACCGCTGTCTCCCACACACCTCCAAAAATGGTAATTTAATAAAAGTTGCCCTCATTAATACTGGGTTTTTATTGAATTATTTATAACATCGACAATAGGGTTCTTTTTATAACTTCACATCTTATACAAATACATGTCAGCGCAGGGATCACTTGGAAATAATTTGTACTCGTGTCTGCTGTCTGAGTGTTACACTGTCCTCAGCTTTAAACGTTAAGCAGGAGTCACGAGAGGTTTAAGGGATTTGTCAGTTTACTCTAGACAAACTTTCCCCCTGTGAAATGACGTCAAAGGGCTATAGGCAAGACTAAATAAGGCTTTTTTTGGTTCTTGTCAGTTTGCAAACTGTCTTCACACTGTTGTTGATGGGCTATTTTTGGATGGTGTGCAGATCGAGAAGGGACAGTACATTAGGGAAACACTCTTTATATTGTACAATCGAGGCAGACCTTTCTGTCCATAAAAGTCTTTGTTTAGAATGGCTGTGTGTGTGTGTAGGTGTTGCCCATTAAGAAAGAGTATTACACACACACACACATATTGAAGCTTTTCCTAAATGGATCTAGCGTGGCACTTTCTGTAGTTGGTGAGGACCAGAGTTTGCGTTTCACCTCCTCTTCATCGTGTGTCGTGCGCTGAAGACGAGTGTGTGTGTGAAGTGCAGGCGCCTCACTCTGTGATGGCAACTGGGATAAACTTCAGCATTGCAGAGTGGAGGGTGGGGAGGAAATAGCAAGTGCCTAAAAGCCCGTCTAAATTAAACTTAACACAGAACAGTCGTTCACTTGAGACACACACCAACCAAGTAGGAGGCTCTATTATTAAACACCAGGCTCCAGAGATGGCAGAGCTCACACTAGTCTACACTGCTATGTAATTCTCTGACGAGTTCCTGTCATTGAGGCTTAAGACCATCCCTATATGGACATGGCAGAGTTAAGAGAAATGTACCTGTTTCTGTTGCCATGAATCATTATCATTTTACCGGACCTAGTAAAGCAGTCCTATCAACTCCATCTAAATCGAAGGTTTTGACACTTTCCTTATTAAGTACGTATAGGATGATATGAAAGATGTAGGAAATTTGGTCTTGTACTTTCTGTTTGAAACTGAACTGAAGTCTTTTCACTGAGTCATAAACAGTAGTGTGTGGATGTCATCAGAGGAGAGTCTTCATCTTTGTTAGACACCAGAGCTACCTTGTCACCAGATGACTGGATCACTCTCACTAGTCTCACCTAGTGTTCATGGGCATCGGAAAAAACTTTTTCCCAGTGAAAACATCATCATTCCGCATCATTCACGTCATGTAATGTGTGAGTCATAGGTCGGAAACTGGGGCTAGATTTTTTTAGATTTTTTAACAGAGTTACCCAGTTAGGGGCTCGTCATCCCTTTTGTCGTCACTTTGTAGTTCGTTTGTAGTCCATGTGGCCTTTCATGTCCAACAGTTTTAATGTGAACTTGGGAATTTGCCGTTTTTGTCACTTGAAAGCTGCACATCTTTCTTTCACAAGCGTCTTACACTATATGTTAAGCAAATAAAGTTGTTTATTTAGGATAAGTGAGCGTATGTTTAAACCTTTGTTGTGGCATTCCTGTTTGTCACACATTCCGACGGCAAAGCACATGAACACTTGCTGTGGGAAAAACAAAGTAGCCACGGGGGCGGTCCTTGTCATTCCCAAGTGCCATGAATGCGCCATCTTGCCAACCAACCTACTAACCCCCCCCCCCCCCACACACACACACACACACTACCCCCACTTCTGCCCGTCATTGTCTGTCTAAGAAAACAATTCTGTTTTTAAGCCACTCATGTAAAGGGATAAATTGCAAGACAAATATTTATTGGGAAATGTTTATATGCAATATGAAGTGTAACACTGGAGACCCATGAGAGCATGTACAGTATACCATGACTCCACAAATCATGATTCTAGAGAGCTTAATTGTATGGAGTTCATAGACTGGGATGGTGGCCAATCAGTACTTAATTAATGTACCATGGGGGAAAAATACCAATTAGGTCAATTTTTATTTTCCAGCTCTAAACTCATTTAGGTGTTGCACTGACTTACACTAAGGAGCCTGGAGTCTCTAACGTTGCTGATGTATGCCCAGAACAACTGGTATTGCACTATGTAATGTTGGCGTTGCGAGACGTTTCATCTGTTTTAGACTGATTGGGTACCTTAGCCCCAGAGTTATTGCTTTAAACATCATGTTTGTTTTCCATTACAAACAGCTTGCTTTCATCTACCTGTAGACAAGCAGTGTAAAGGTGCTTCTGACAGCAGTCCTTGTGGGTCAGGAAACATGCCGCCATATGGGAGACAGTGAAAGTGAGCCATCAGCTCTCTTAGCTGTCTTTCATCATTTGTTTGCAGGACCATCTGAGGTAGATGATATGGGTGGCCTACTGGTTAGGGCATCGGAATCATGACCAAAGGGTGGCCGGTTTGATCCCTAACTGGTAGGACGTGGGTGGGGGGAGAGATTGAACAGCACTTTCCCACATCTACCTGTACATCCATGGATGAAGTGCCCTTGAGCAAGGCACCTATCCCCCAACTGCTCCCAGGGCACCAGATTAAGGGCTGCCCACTGCTCCGAGTGTGTGTGAGGGCTCCGAGCTCACTGCTCCGAGTGTGTGTGGGCTCCGAGCTCACTGCTCCAAGTGTGTGTATGTATGTGCACACTACCCCTGGATGGGTAAAATGCAGAGAACAAAGTTCCCTACAAGAAAAATAAAGTGGAACTTTAACTTAAAGCAACACCAAAGAACTTTTCCTCTGTCACACGCACACATTTGTTTATCCAGCACCGGCTTTGCAAATAACGATTTCCACAGACTAGGTAGAGAAAGTTGCATGATTTTATGAAAGTATGATGTATTGCGACATCAGATGCAAGGGAAATTTGTAGTTTCTTATGTTTCAATGCATCGAACTACAGATCCGCTACCCGATCTGGCAAACTTACTGTACATAGTGCGGTTATAGCCGATAGAGGGCCGCGAAGCGAATGCAGAAGTGCCGTTCACCCTGTTACAAGTTGATGAACCACTGAAACGATTTTGGAAACATTCATTTAAGGTACAAAAAACTCTTTGGTGTTGCTTTAACTTAACTTATGTCCTACTGCTGGCAGATGTTGGACAAATACAACCCAAACGTGTGTGGCACAGCAGGAGTGGGAGCGCCCTTTCAGGCTGGATCATTTGAGCTGACTGGAAATGTGAGGTAATCAAGAGCATCAGCGAAACGCTCATACCCCACGCCCACACACTGATGCTTTCCTCCCAGTGCAGTAATCAGTCATCAGCTGTAGTCTTGTTTCTGTTAATCATGTTTACATTTTGATACCATCTCATTTCTTTGCCACGTTTGACTCATTACACATTCATATTAAAAACTCTCATGACTTCAACCTAAAAATCTCTCTTGACTTAATGGACTCTCCTCTCAACCAATTCATGCTTCAAAGTCCTCTTGGCGTTCCCACATTTAAGACATGAAATCCATTGCTTTAAGGGAAAGACTTCTCTTTGGCATATTAAATTGTGAGTCAGGGTGTATGATTATTTGTGTGTGCAGGGCCCTGATGTTCAGTTCCTCAACACTGAGCGTCATGTGTTGCCCAGGGGTGCTATCAGGTGCTGTGGGCCTGAACCTGACTGTATATATATAAGTATATAAGTATATATACTTATACTTACTACTTATACTTATCAGGTGCTGTGGTCCTGAATCTGACTGAGGCACCAGAGAGTTACAGGCACATTTTAATGGACACAGAGTGATCCAACATGGTGGTGGAACATTAGCGATGGTCACATCATACTGTATCCCTGATGCATGTTGGAAGATAAAAGAGCAGCGTAGCTTCAAAGCTTCATCTCTCCCATCCCCGTTTATTACAGAGTGTTGCATCGCTCTGCTCCAGCAGCAAAAACAACATGAAAAACAGTTTCAAATGGCAAACCATTAGAGGCTAATAGCACTGAGAAATGTCTGTAGAATCACTCACAATATCAAACTTACTTAGAATATCAATATTCAATATCAAACTTACTTACAGTATCAAACAACCCATATGACATCTGACACTGCAAATGCACATCATCAGATACACAGTAGTTCTACCAGAAAGACTCAACATTGTCGTTAAGACTCATTATTCTCCATTTATAGTAATTTTCCCTCAATGGCTGCTACTAGCAAATGCCTCAACTATAGCTTGCTTGGTAATTCTATATCCAATCATTTTCTTTTTAATGTCTGGGGTCTGGGCATTTTTTCCCTGCAAATACAGAGTTGTTTTTCAGTAGGAATAGTCTGGTATTACCATATCTAATATGAGCTATGTTAAATCAAGTAATCATTCCAATGACAAAACCATTCCTTATAATAGCTGACGTGTTGGAATAGGATTAAAGTATGTATTGGGCTTCTGCAGTCTATCTCAAGGAATGACAACATTGCAATCATTTTCAAATAAAGCCTTCACAATTATAATTTCTGGGCATGGTCTCAAGATCATTGGTCTTCATCGTTAGTCACATTTAGTGGTTTCAATGTAGTTGATTTTACATAAAAGTGCTATTAATCTGTGACAGTGTAAATGACAAAACGTCTGAATGAATCTTTTGTTCCAGATGAATCATGGATAATGGATCTCTGAAACATAGATTGTAAATCCCTGATTTGTCCATGGTGAGAATCAGATAACTCATTGTGGTTGCACTTTCTAAAGTACTACCACATTTTTTTTATTGTTTGCCTGCCATATAGGTTTATTGAAAGTCAAATACCTAACACCACAGAGAAAGAGAAGATGTCCGATGACCGGACTCCATAAAACTCAGTTTTACAATGAGGCACACAATAGCCAAACAGGGTTAAAATGTGTGCATTCTGTGGTTGTTAAAATTCTTATGGGTAATTTGTAATGGCCTGAAGACACATTGAAAGACTTTTGATAGAAATCCTATTGTCCTTTGTGGCTTAATGAATAACAAGTATCCAAGACAAAAATGTGTCAGTTGTGTAGATCTCTGTGGAATTAAAAAAAAAGACTAATTTGATGATTCAGAGAAAATTGTTTTGAAGCAGAAAACATCATGCGTATTTGTCATGTAGAAGTTCCATCTGCTGCAGCTGGCCAATTGGATATGATGACACACAGCACTGGAAATCATTGGACGGAAAAAAAATATTTTTAATCATCTGCCATATCTGTATATATACCCTCTGGTCCAGTCCATTACCCTACATCTCAAACAGAAGACTGACGTCAGTATTAGAAAGCCACTTAACACAAACAATAGTGTTGGGAAGAAAGTTTTTTTTTATTTAAACTTAATAACGTTATATTATATACAATATACTCACACTCAATACAATGCAATACTCAACTGGGCCCCCCGCCAGTTTGAGACATTTAATTGTTAGAATATTCCATACAGTCTGAGACGCTTAATTGATAGAATATTCCATGCAGTTTGAGCCGCTTCATTGATAGAATATTCCATGCAGCTTGGGAATAATCTGGTGTGTTGAGGCCCGTGGGGACAGTATGAGTTATTAAGTGCATCTCTGTTAAAATGGAACATGTCAACATTCTAGCGAAAAAGGAACTGCTTGTGTGTGTGTGTGTGTGTGTGTGTGTTTGTGCTGGGCCACTCCCCTGACAAAGAGCAATTTATCTTTCTCTGCCTGGGAGAGGAGACACCTTTATTCCAACACTCGAGGGAGAGGAGCAAACAAACCTCTGAGGACCTTTGCATGTGTTCTTAGCCTCTTTGTTCCCCTCCAGGCCCCCTCTCTTCCCCTCCTTCCTGGGTGGTGATGTGCTCTATCACTGACTGAACGGGCCAACTTCAGCCTCTTCTCTTCTAAGGGAGCTGCGTCTCTGGCATACAGTATAGAGGCTCCAGCTGTGATCCATACAACAGCCAGCAGTCCTGTACGTCTTTTGTTTTACAGTAGATAGACAGAAAGACAGACAGACAGACAGACAGATAGATAGATAGATAGATAGATAGATAGATAGAAGTGCATCTAGAATACTGACTAAAATACAGAGTAAAATTGTACATCTTACCAAACAGTTTAGAAAAGAATGTAATTCAATAACACTAATAATATTCATTAAGGCAAAGAACAATCAAACCAGGCCTCTCAGCCATGCAGTAACCCCAATGGAATAGACATTATGGCAGTTAGTGAATTCACTTAAGCTTAATTTCCTTAATTTACTAATGTGAGGGTGTGGAGGGTGCTATCCTCTCCTTGGTGCAGCATGCTCATATTCTTCACAAGAGCATCTCTCACACTCTACCAATAGCTTACCGACCTCTAACACCGAGGGCTGTGCAAGATATGACAAAAATGTAGGCCTTTAGGACAATAGCCAGGGCAATACACTGACAGCATCACTATAGTCACATGAGTTAGGTTCTTTGTCAAAACGCTGCCACAGTCAATCTGAGAACATAGACAATATCAATGACTGCTCCACATCACACAAAACAAGATTTATAACTTGAACTGTTGGTTTGTCTCAATGATTCTCGGCCTACCCCTCTCAGAAAAAAGGGAGATGTTAAATTATTATCATTATCTTTTTTAGTTGGCTAGCATCTTGGGTTGATTTAATTTGACTTGCAGGTTTTTACTTGAATAAAATGAGAATGACAAGCAACATTGTATTAACTACAGAAGAAAATGTCATTGCCTGGAATGGAGTTGCATTGAAATTGTGTGATGACTAAAGTCAAACAATATTTATATACATAACATCCTGAATTGCTGTGGTCACTCAATATCATACTACCACTACCAGTCTCAGGATGTTGCCATGAGAACTCATAAAAGAAAGCATACAAGACATCAGCCTTTCAAATATGTTTGAGAAAGGCATCACCTAATAGAGAGACCCTGTAATTCTGCCGGATCAAAATGGCAGTTTTTAATGATAAATACAATTCACTGATGATTTCTTCAACCTTACATCCATATGCACCTTCAGATGTTTGATTTATCTGATATAGTGCAAGGTAGAAAAACGTGCCAAATGATGTAGATGGCATGGAGGACCATAATGAATGGGAATGGGAATATTTTCAGTGACAAGATGCACAAATATGCTGTTATGAAATTGTTATGATTCCCTTTGATTAAGATGACACTTGATTGAAATGACAGACAACCCATGTCAATTAATGCAATGATCTTGTTTGCTATATTTCGGTAGAATATAAGTATTACAACCCCCTCTTAAAAATTCCACAATCTGCAATAACAAACAGCAGAAGAGAACGGAAATGTAGGGCACGCTCCATTATTCAGATGTCTCCAAAATCTGATTATTAGGCGGAAACTCCCGCCGAAGACGCTCTCTTGCTCGTAAACCTCTCTGTGCGTTTGCAAAAACTGGGAGAAGGCGAGATGGCGAGTCATGCCCTTGAGCTGGAACCTTAGAAGATGGAATGTTTCATTTCAATGAAGTTCACTGTGCCACTGGACTGCTGAATGAAAGCATGGTCCTGTGTTAAGCCAGTGGTGGGTGTGAACTGAACACGGCGAGAGTGCTGCTGCATACACCAGCACGCTCACCAGCAGCGCCAGAGGAGCTGATGAGTAACAAAGCAGAATCCCCTCCTCTTCTCGAGCTTCACGATTCGGGACTAGAGCGCGTTAATGTGAGTCTATTTTTTCCTCACGCTTTGACAGCAATACGTAGACCTGGGGCAACAACGGAGAAAGACCCAAATAAGTGTGGAATGTGACAGAGTAGCCTACGCGTGGTCACATTAAGTAGGTTACTCAAGAACGGCGTCTGTATTTCAAGCGGACAAGGAGCAAGAGCCGAACAATCTTGACCTGAGGTGACAAAAGCTCATAAAGACGGCAGCGAGGCTCGAGCGCAATCCTTTGGAGTGCGAGGGGGAAAACAAAAACACAGCAAATGGCCTAATATCTGCTCAACGTCAGAAGTTGGTCTGCCACACTGGTTCGCTGGTACTCCTTTGGGGTGCCCTCTACCCATTTACCTGGAGTACAACAAAGGAAATAAGATGCGTTGGGATAGGACATTGAAATCAAATTATTCACAGCACGTGCATTTATGTAGGACATGTGTTCGTTCCGCTATTACTTACATGTACATAAAACGTCCTCTGGAAATGTCAAGCATTACATTACCCAACGCACTGGTGCCGTGATGGCTTAGCTGTCATCGTAGCAGCAACGTTTTGAATTGCTACAGGGTACTTTACTCTGCAAATCAATGTAATGGCAGTGAACTCTGTCAGTCAAAGTGGTGCATCAGGCACCACTCACGAGAGTAGCTCCAAGGCACCACATCGCAATGGATATATGAAAACATGTGTCGTCTCGCTTCGTCAGGACCCTGAATGTGGATTGTGGGAGAGGCTTGTTCTCTATAAAATATGGACTTCCCAAAAGCTCCGCTCTGTGGTGTCTGTGGGGTCGCTTTCGGTTTTTCTCGCTCTGGTTATTAAATGTGTTGACTGGGAGACTGAACCTGGTAGTGACAGACCGTCTGCGTCCTTCATTCATTTTCTATCCAGCTGCGCGGGGGAGCTATTGCTAACTTTGTGGCATGTTATCTCGCCCTTTTTTACCCTTGCATGTGCCTTCTTCTGGGTCGGGCTGTATCTAATCCGGTGTGGGATATGCATTAAAACTTATCTCTTCCTTCTCACCGTGTGCCACTTGGGCGAAGCCGCGGCGCGCTGCTTGTTTGACGGGGCGAATGGTCAGACGTTCTCCCTTGCGTCTGCCGTGGTGGTGCTCGCCTGCTTGGCAAGCAGCGCACTCATGGTTCTTAGACTCAAACAGGGGGTCTCCATCATCATTTTCATCAGCGTCCTCAGGACTATTTCACTTATATCTCTGAACAAAGTACGTGGAGCCTGGAGACCTTACTTGGCATACCTGGTCGGAGTGCTTGGAATCTTACTAGCGAGGTATGCTGACAAGGTATTTCCGAAAGAAGGGATTCACAGGGAGGGTTGTACCTCCGTGACTGGGTCGAAGGAAGAGGTCCCTGTATTTAAAAGGCGAAGGAGGTCCAGCTCTGTAATATCCTCAGACATGGCACACAGTCAGTCCAACAGCAAGTCACACAGGAGGACTTCATTGCCATGCTTACAAAGAGACCAGGTAAGGAATCGTTTTTCACCCTGTCCCATCCAGCGGTGGGCAGCATGGCCAGTAATGTTCGAGAATTGTTTAGTACTTTTGAACATGTTGGGACATTTTTGGCATTGTACTAGGCAGATTTCAGAAAACAACACAACCATGAGCAATGAAAGTAATTGTACTAAATATCCTATTACAAATAACAGACATTTTATTAGGAATTACAGTTATTGATCCGGTCTGGTAGTTCTAATATTTAATGTCTTATAATTGGTAGCATAACACATGCAAATGTATCATTATTTTGTGCAACATTTGGACATTTTTAAATTAAATAGCAATTTAAAAAAATATGATTATTCCAGTGGGAATCAGATAGATCTGAATTCTTTTCAGATTCAGAGTTTCAGATTCAGAGTTATTATAAGCTTAACTGTTATGCATTTCCAAGGTAGGAACATAAGCTATAATTTCTTCAAAGTTTGCTTTTGCCCCTCAGATTTCTTGTCCTGCTGGACAGAGAATATGATTAAATGATAGCCCATTTTATTTAAGTTTATGCAATATGTTTACACATATTGCACAGACATAATCAAATCTTTGCAATTGTACAAACCTTTGCTCTTTGCGTCTATGTGTCTAGGCTCTTCTCAGTCAGTGTGAGTCACTTTTAATACTACTGTGATGAAAATATGTGAGTAATGTCCATATTGATTTTTATTGCTGGCTATTACATTATACGAAGAGGTCATTTTGCCTGGGTGATGCATCGGCCATAAACAGTATGTGCAAACATATGATTTCTTATTCACCAAGTAATTTGTATGGGAAGCCCAATTTAGCTCTCATGACAGATGCCAGACATACTGTAGTGCACTGGTAGTGCACATTAAAGACAACTGTCACCTTCTTGTCAATGCATCTCTTGTTTTTCTCTTGATAATGGATGCAGGGGGGTATCTGTTGTTACATGCACACTGCCAATTCTTAGACACATAGAGGGCCTTAAACAACATATAGCTGTGTGACAATTTATGTTTGTTTAATGATCACCAGCAATTAATGTGATGCCAGAGCCAGTGATTGCTGTCCATGGGCTCTGTGTATGAACAGCTGGCACTGGAGGCGGCCTCTGGAAACCATGATGGCTCTGCTGCTCGAAGCCCAGAGCATTTGAACACTTCTGTTGAGAACCACAGGGCCAGGGGGTTACTGCACTTTTCTGATTTAAAGGCTGGGTCGGCGGTGTGGATTTACGACTCTGCTAGTGGAAAAGTCGGTGACTATGGTGAGCACTTCAACGAGAAACAGATTTTCTGTCGGATCAAAAGCTCTCATTGATAGCTCCGCCGCTCCGCGGTGGTTAACCTGTGCGGATGCTGTGTCCTCAGAAAACAAACTTCAGCTTTCAGAGTGCACCGGGATGACGCAGGCGTTTAACTTACAGCACACTGAACCCTCCATGCTGTTCTCTTGTGTGATATATGACATATGTTAGTGCCTGGCATGTCTGTAAATCTAGTTTTATCAGGTGAGTGTATCTTTAGTAAATCATTCACAGAGAAAGAGGACCGTGATAGATTCTTTTGAAGGGAGAGTTAGTGGAAGACAGTTTTGGATATAGTTGATAGCTGCCAAACCCTGGCTGATAGAGAAACAGCTCAATAACAGCTGAGGTGTATGTTTTCCTTGTGGCAATGCTTTTATTTAACTGAAATCGATATTTTTAAGAGCTACTGATTTGAAGTGTACTTTCAAGATATCAGTGAATGGCACCTCAAGCAATCATTACTGCTATATTCTTTTGAGATATGTTTTCCATCAAAACATAGTTGCATTCCCATATTGTTTGATTTAGTTCAATCTATTTAATGCATTGATTGGTTTTACATACAGGATACAGGACATTTGCAAGATGAAGAAACAGAAATGATAAGATTAAGATCTGACAACATTTATAAAATACTAAATTCACTGTCTGCAGTTGTTTGAATTTGCGGTGTATATTTATTTTTTTCTTTTTGTATATTATGTACAAACCTGAGGGGAATCGGCTGAGCCATTCAGCATATGTATTCATAGTATACCTGAAGTACTAGCACTGGGTGAGCCCTCTAGTGACTCATTTGCAGAACCACAGGCCCTTTGTTTTGAGCACCGTAACCCTGTTATGATAGTATGGCTGTCAGTAGCAGGAGTTCCCCAGTCCCAGTCCCCTAAACCCCTGATCTCTTTCTTCTGGATGCCTCTTGATTTCCGGCATGGGAGTCAATCAGCACATCGAGGGCAGAAGCTATTTTGTGTGCTGTGTGCATGCACGGATGCAGGGCACATGGCGCGCATGTGGTGCCGCAGTCTTGTGTGGTCTAGCTGTGGTACTGAGTCAATAGGCCCCTGGTGATCTGTGGTAGTCATCTCCCCCTCCCCAGACACACGCACGCACACACTCACACACACACACACACACACACACATCTGACATCGGTCTCTTCCCCTCGATGAGCATAAAGAAGTGTGAACAGTGCATTCTGCCATCACTATGGCCTACAAAAAGTCCGGATGGCGCTTTAGTTGAATATGTTTTTCCTTGACCATTTTTGAGACGTGACATCAGTTTGTTAGTGTAATGATAACCAGTGCTCCAGGAATGCTACACTGTGTCAGTTCTGGAAGGAAGTATGGCCCACACTCCCAGATAAGCTGTGGTATGCTGGTAAAAATGTACAGTGTTGCGCTTAGTGTTGACGTTGTCAACTGGCCTTTGCTAATGTCCTTGTTTATTTCATGGAGAGGTCCCCTTCAGTTTGCCACTCCTCAGATCAAAACAGTTTATTTGAAAAAATAAATACAGAAAGGAGAAGCTGAATTGCTCTGTATCTCCAGCCCCCATCCTGTCCTTCAGCACTCAGTGGAAAAAACAAAACACTTTTATCGTCTCCTATGTGTATCCCTTGTCTCAAGCAGACCGTTTTTCCTTCGGAGGGGTTGTGTTTGATAAACACACACTGCTCTCTGTATGTGGTTCCACACGGCCTGCCAGTGTCTGTTGGCTCTCCAGGCAGCACAGCTTCACAATAAAAGGTCGTCAGCAAGACATCAGCACATTAGAAGATGTCAGTATCCATTGACATGATGCAATTGAGTGCGGGCTTTTTGGCGTGTACCTCATTTGCTGAGATAATGGAAGGTGACAGGCTGATCTTTTATATTCCAGTCAGAAAGATTTAACTGGGAGAAGAAATTTTGCTCTTTTGGGCTGGTCCATACAGCTTGTGAAGGAATTGTGAGGAAGGATTCCCTTACATGCTTGAGGAGTGTTAAAAGAGGCATTTTTTTGCTCTCTTGTGCGGTGTTGCATCAGAATAAAAAAGCCTCTTTGTCTGCCGGCCTCTCCCAGATCAGTGGAACATGTGGAGAACAACTTGTTTTTCTTATTATTATTACGTGTTTGGAAAGCATCCCCATTGTTTTCAGTTTGTTTTTAGTTACCCTGAATTTTAAGATGCAAATTTGTTCGTCTCGAAAAGTTGTAATAAAAGTCAGCTTTTTGTGGGGCAATAGAGCATTGTAGCGTTTCTTTTCATAACCGGAGGGTATGAGCCTGGAAAGGGGAGAAGGAAGCTCCGCTGGACTGTCGCTTTCCACGAGAGTCCTCTTCTTCCCTCTTCCTGTCTGGTGCGTCACTGCCACCACTCTGGTCTGGCCACCGCGGGGGCTGGACTGTGGCCTCCATCTGACACCAACACTAATATTATCCCAGCCAAGGGAGGAAATTCTTTGAAAACGTCAGACGATAAAGATATTTTAAACCCACGATAATGACTTCCTCCAGCGAGGGCTCTCCAAACGCAATCACAGGCACCAGTTTTGGAAACGATCCATTGTTGTGTTTTTTTAAGCACCCCTGATTTTCTCTCTTTCCTTGGGATCGGGGCTTGTGGTGGGGGATGGGGGGGGGGGGGGGGGGTGGTCTGTCGACCTGTCCACCGAATTTGTTTGTGTTTGGAATGTAAAGTGTCATGGGAAGTGATTTTTTTGGAATGGCCCAACCCGACGCTCTCCTTTTGGGGCTTGGGTCAGACTCAATCCAAAGCATGTGGCATCTGGTGATGGAGGCTGAATGGACGCTGAAGTAGACCCTTGGCGATTAGACGCCCCGCCATCATGTCAGTAAACCCAATCGGCCCATGGAGCTGTCGCTGAGGGTGGGGGCTGGGGGTGAGTGGGGTGGGGATCGGGACAAATAGTAGAAAGTAGGTCATTTGAGGTTTTGTTTGGTGGCCAGGGATAAAACAACAAAAAAAACAGCCACACTTGTTTCACAGAATGTGGGGAGAGCATTTGGATCTCTTTGGATCTTAGTAATGTACTTTTCTGCTGTATCCACATGCCTGCTGTTACACATACACATTAACACTCACATACATGTAAACACTCCCTCGTATGTGCACGCGCACACACACACACACACACACACACGCGCGCACACACAGCTGCCTACTGTAAATGACAGCTCAACATCAGCTTCCCTCCTCAATGCCAGCAGAAGGAATTCATTAATGATTCCCATTCCTCATAATGGAGATTTCTAGATATTCCAGCACCTTCACCACAAAATAGAACCATTATTGCTGCTAATTTAAGCATTTTGTAAGACGAAAATAGTACCCATGTCAAAATAACACCCCAATAGCTCGTCACTGCCATGGAAGTTTGAAGCAGTTCAACAAACATAGAACTAATGGTAACACTTAAACGCAGAATTCATAAAACATTATAAACACATTTATACATTTTTAAATAAAGTATTCATAATCATGCTTTATAGCATCTGACATAAGACTATTTATAAGTAGACATGCCTGTACACATAAAGTGTTCTGAATTTGTTGTATAAGCCCTACATAACTATTTTTATGAAAGAGCATTTTGGTGAATAAACAACATTTAATATATGGCTAAGATGTCCACTGTGGCATTATCAAGAGGTAGAAGAAGCTACGTTATATACTCATGTTCAAAGTCAAAGTCAGCTTTATTGTCAATTTCTTCACATGTTCCAGACATACAAAGAGATCGAAATTACGTTTCTCTCTATCCCACGGTGAAGACAAGACATATTTTACCAATTTAAGTCCACAGACAAACATAACATTCAAGTAAACAAAAAAGTAAGTAAATAAGAGGGCACATATAATAATGAAAAAAAATAAGAGCAGCAAAATTTGGTTTAAATTGTGCATAGACAGTCAATAAAATGCTAGTGCAAAGTCAGGCCAATAAAAGGCTTGGGTAGTTCTGTTTGACCTAAGTAAGAAAGAAAGTGACATAGTGGTGCAAGTTATGTAAGAGCAGCAGATGTGTTGTGTTTTCAGGACAACAACAAGTTGTAAAGTGTACAAGTGTGCAAGTGTGCAAGTGGAGTAGTGCACGCGGCCATTGTGGGTCCAATGTCCAGGATGTTATGTAGCTGAGGGTGGAGGGGGGAGAGGAGGGAGAGAGTTCAGCATCCTTACAGCTTGGTGTATGAAGCTGTTGGTGAGTCTGGTAGTGCGGGAGCGCAGGCTTCTGTACCTCTTCCCAGAGGGCAGTAGATCGAACAGATTGTGAGCGGGGTGACTTGCATCACTCACAATTTTGGTCGCCTTGCGGGTGAGGTGGGTGGTGTAAATGTCCTTCAGGGAGGGGAGTGAAGCACCAATAATCCTTCCAGCTGTGTTCACTATGCGCTGCAGGGCTTTCCTGTTGTATTCAGTGCAGCTTCCGCCCCACACAGCGATACAGCTGGAGAGGATGCTCTCAATGGTGCCTCGGTAGAATGTGGTCATGATGGCTGGTGGAGCACTTGCTCGCCTGAGTTTCCGCAGGAAGTACAGGCGGCGCTGAGCTCTCTTCGCCAGTGATGCAGTGTTGGTGGTCCAGGAGAGGTCTTCGCTGATGTGCACCCCCAGGAATTTGGTGCTGCTCGCTCTCTCCACCACAGCACCGTCGATGGTCAGTGGCAGGTGTTGGGTGTGACCTCTCCGGAAGTCAACAACAATCTCTTTGGTCTTGCTGACGTTCAGCAGGAGGTTGTTGTCCCTGCACCACGTGGTCAGATGGTCGACCTCCAACCTGTATTGGGTCTCGTCGCCCTTGGTGATGAGACCCACCAGAGTTGTGTCGTCAGCAAATTTCACTATGTGATTGTTGCTGTAGGTTGCAGTGCAGTCATGCGTCAGCAGGGTGAAGAGCAGCGGACTGAGCACGCAGCCTTGGGGGGCCCCTGAAATGGCTGATGCTTTAATGCCAAGTAATGCTTTACGAGTGCAGTTATTATGTAGTTATATAGTTATATAGCTATAAAAGAGAGATGGAGAGATGGACAGGCAAGCGCTATCCACTGGCTAGCCCACGGTAAGCCCTGCTCTTGTCAGTTGCGTAGCTCAGCGACTCATCATCCTACGCTGTAAACACTCAGGCGTTGTCTTGTCTCTCTCCTAACAACACACTGTACTCAGCCGCACGAGTGCCAGTCAAAGTATCCGCTCCCTGAGAGAAATCGCTCCTCTCCGTGCAAGACGTTTTCAAACGGAGAGATGTGTGTTGTAGTGACGTTGAGGGCTAGGACACTGCAGTCCCTTCACTTGGTTATGAATAGGCCCTTAGATGCGTCTCATGTGTGTAGGGCTTGCCTTCCATGTTGACGGCAGATTTAAGCGATTAATGCCTTTCAAGTACCCCAGCTTCCACAAGCACAAGAAGTGATAACATTTACCATGCTGAAAAGGTGAACACACTGTTCATGTCACTGGGAGTGTGTGTGTGTTTATGTGTTAAAAGTATTTACAAAAGTATGTGTGTGTGCACAGCTCTCTCTCCCTGTATGTGTGTGTGTGTGTGTGTGTGTGTGTGTGTGTGTGTGTGTGTGTGTGTGTGTGTTTGTGTGTGTGTGAGAGAGAGAGAGAGAGAGAAAGAGAGTGTAATTAAGACACAGAGGATAGACACAGAGGATAGGTTATAGACACTGTGTGTGTGTGTGTGTGTGTATGTGTATGTGTGTGTGTGTGTGTGTGTGTGTGTGTGTGTGTGTGTGTGTGTGTGTGTGTGTGTGTGCAGCTTTGGACTCGTCTGCACATGTGTCATTCTCTCTGACGTAAATTAACCCCCAGAGAGATGCTCTTTCAGAACATTTGTACAGCGCCGTGAGAGCACACATTTGCGCTCAGATCACATGGCGCTGTTTCGTCCTGTCACCTGTACCGTTCATCCCAAATGACATTTGTGCTGACACACGAATCCCTCCGCCGTCACAACCTCAGGACATAATATCCTTTCAGGAGTTATGGGCCGTGGGCTTGCCATGTCCTGCTGAGAACGGGGATCATAGTCCCTGTGTGATTGTGAAATACTGACTCTGTCTGATGTTTCACTGAGCACTACAGCTGTCTGTATCTCTCTAGGTATTGCACTATAAAACTAAAACAGGAACCAAATGTCTTCAGTTAGATTAAATGACAACAAGTCTCGCAACTTAGTTTTACTTGGAGCACTTAGAGACTAGATATAACTCCAGCGTTCCTGGACGTGGATTAATCCTAATCCCAGACTAGAAGAGAACTTGAATGAAGATCTAGACTGAAACACATTTTTTAGTCTAGGATTCGGATCAATCCATGGAAGCCAGCCTGTGGAGTCTCTGTGGTTTCGTTTGCTGGGCCAACGCTTAAATGCAGTTGACAGCCTCTGTGTTGGTGTCCATATACGAATACATACAGAGTCATATTGCCAGCTGAGAGCGAGACAAACAGCATCTAGTGAATGTTTGAGCGTCATGAGCGTCTGTGGGAGTCCAGTAAGGGGTGTAATGGTGTGGAATGTGTATGCGCAGCTGGAAACTGACACGGGCTTGTGGGATCGCGCTGGCTTGGAACTTCACTCGGCTGGCTCTCTGGCCCACTCTAAACAGCCCCTGGCCTGAAGGGACCCACCTGCAGTGGGACCAGGTGTTGAGCTTAGCATGAGGGATGAATAGTGTGTTATTCTCTTTCTATCTCTCTCTTTCTCTTTCCTCTCTCTCCCTCTCTCTCATGCTCCCTCACTCTCTCTTTCCTCTCTCTCTCTCACTCCCTCCCTCACTCTCTCTCCCTCTCTCTCGCTCTCACTCCCTCCCTCACTCTCTCTTTCTCTCTCTCTCTTCTCTCTCTCACTCCCTCTCCCTTTTATTTATTTTTGTGTGTTGTGCTTTTTTTAATCATTTTGGTCATCATTGATTGATTGAAGTTTTGTGCTGTTGTGCAACGCAATAAAGTACAATTCAAATCTCACTCCCTCTCTCTGTTTTTTCTGTGCTCTGTCTTTCTCTTTCTTTTTGTTTATTTTCCTCCATCATTTCCTTCATACTCATCATTGTGGTGTGTTTGTTCACTTCTCTTTGACTTCTACTTTTTCTATTGATGTGTTTCTGTGTTTAGTTTGTGTTTGTCTGCCTTCTCCGCTTTAAATAAAGCCTATGCATCTAAGAACATGTTTCAAATCAATGAAGAGAGGTAGTCCCTCTTTAGAGGTAACTGTTTCATTAGGGAAGGCTGTAGTTGCTTTGGGTGCATTGTCTTTTTTGACTCTCTCTCTCTCTCTCTCTCTCTCTCTCTCTATGTGAGACAAGGGTTATTAGACAAGGCCACTCCTGTGAACTAGAGACCTATATGTGAACTAGAGACCTACAGTATATGTGAATGGAAATTATTAGCCAGTGGATCTAATGCCAACAGCCTACGGCAGATGAATGTTACAGTATGTGCTGTTGTGCTATGTGCTTCTGTCCTTACATATTATAATAACTTGGTCTTTGTCCTATTTTGTGGTATGTCATGTTAATCTCTAGCTAACTCTAGCTTTACCTGTTTCTAGTATTAGCAGTAGTTGTAGTTGTCGTAATGTTAGTAGCATTAGTATAGTAACAACCAGTCTGCTACTATTAATATGACTCTTTTATTTTCTCAATGGCGTGTTTTTAGTTAATTTAACTGTCCCATGAATTTCAAATGTGATGTTTGTCATTCAATGATTTTGCACATCAAGAAAGTATTGTTTTGTTTTATGGCAAACTGCAAAAGTTGTTACGATTTGTGTGAACTGCATTTCTCATCTTAAAGATTATTATGTCACCAACGTAGTGAAACAATAAAGCTGAGCTGTAAGTGTAGTTTCCGCTGCTGCTGCTATTACTATGACTCTTACTTTTATTTTCTCAATGTCATGTGTTTAGAGCTCTCCCTGTGAAGCTGAGGAGAAGGCCCTTCCAAACCTGCACACACACACACACACACACACACACACACACACACACACACACACACACTTCCAAACCTGTCCTGGTAGTTCTCTGGCTATTGTCACGTTAGCCTCTCTGCACGTGTGAAGCCCCCATCCAACCCCCCTCGTCCCTGCCGTACAGACACCCTGTGTTCTCTCACACGCTCTGCTCCCATTTCAAATAAACATGTCCTACCAACGCTGACAACACGTGCAGAGAAATTACCAGAAAGGACACTCTGGTGAAATTGGTGGAATATTGTAACTTGAAAAAACACCTCAAAAGAATGTCAAAACATGGTATTTTCTGTTTGTCAGAAGTGCTCTTTCTGTTTTCTACTCGAATCCTCACATGACGACAACCACAGTGTTAGGTAGAGGTAAGCAGGGAGATTGGTCACTGTCGTTAATAAATGACCACAATTTGCACCAGCGTGATTTACTGCCATCCTACTCTGAGAGACTTAATCACATTGTCCCTGTTAACAAAATGAACTTGCGGCGGAAGAATGAGACCCAAACAGCTATGTTTGACTTTAGGTTAACAATGTTTTGTTTGGAGGGAGTTGTCTGAACAATTTACTTAAGGAAAATGGAACTCTCATATACCATATAGATTGTCAAGTTGTGAAATGGCATAAGGCACTGTGTGTGTGTATGTGTGTGAGTGAGTGAGTATGACAAGTTGTTTCTCAGCCTGCAGCTACTCTCCTCTGTATTAGCCCTTGAGAAGGTAGGGAAGGAGAGCTGAAAAACAAAGGCGCATTTTGAAAGCCAGGGCTCTTGCATATTGGGTAAGTGCTGGTGTAAATGCATAGCCTCCAGCTGGTAGCGTTTATGACTTTCATTAATGTTCTCGGTTCTCTCCACAATTGCCCGTAGCCCAAATGCGTAATTCTACTAATTGCTTGAAGCTGCTGGCTCCTGGAGAGAGACAGAGAGAGAGAGAGAGAAAGAGAGAGAGAGAGAGAGCAATGTACAGTACATGCCGAGTGAGGCTGCCATGCCAACACGCACACAGTCCCGAGGTCCCGTCGTTTACCCCTTTGCCCTGGCTCCAAGGGCGGAGGGATACAAGCTATTAGGCAATATGTGTGCAAATTCCCCTCTACCTCTCTCTCTCTCTCTCTCTCTCTCTCTCTCTCTCTCTCTTTCTCTTAGCTCACGGCTGGACGGAGCTCTAACTTGTCTGATGTCTTACGGCTGTCCTCGGGGTGCCTTTGGTGTGGTCACCCTGCCGTTACAAAGTTTACAGAGTGCCGTGGGGGGCGGAATCGATGGGGCCCGGTGCTTCCTCCTGGCCAGAGGTGAAGTCACCTGGTGACGCACGCCTGCCGGGGACTGTCCTGCCCCATGTCTTATTGATTTCTCAGCGCACACTTCCTCTTGTGTTGCCTAGAAACAGGTTGCAGCAGAGTGGACTTCTCTCTCTCTCTCTCCCCTTCTCTCTCCCTCTCTCTCTCTCTCTGTGTGTACCTTTCTTGTAGCGTACTTGCACTACTAGTTTCTACTATGCCACGATCAATCATGTTGAATGGCAGGCTGGCATGTGCTTGTGGGTGGCCAGCTGGCCTGGTCTTGGCGTGGAGAGAAAAGACTGAGTTCCAGGGGGAACAGTCCTCACACACACTTCAGAAAAATGTGGCGGAAACACAATGGGGGACTTGAAGTGTGAGATTGTGGTGGAGCTCATTTCATTCACTTGCATCTGATTACACATGTATCACCTTGGCAGAGCCATGAATGAGTATTATGTGTTTAGGGCTTGTGTGTGTGTGTGTGTGTGTGTGTGTGTGTGTGTGTGTGTGTGTGTGTGTGTGTGTGTGTTTGTGTATTTGTATATGGATGTGTGGGAGTGTTTGTGTCTGCATGTGTGTCTGGATAGTATCTGTGCATGAGCGTGTACCTATGTAATCATTAGGCTTCCGTGACAAATCCAGTCCAGTATCTTTATCTGAGCCTTGTAGCCTCATTGACCCGACAGACTGCAGTGAGGAGCAGAACTGTGCAGACCTCTAAGGCTTCATCCCACACCTCTGTGCTGCCTTTGTTGCAGCGGCCCCTGTAGTTCTTAACACATTCTTTGCTTGCACTTTTGTTCTTTGCCCTGCCACTGTAAAATAGAAGCGTATCAGAGTTCGCTACAGTTTTGCATGCCTTTTTGTTTCCTCGCTGTTTTTCATTGCTTCTCTGGGGGACCAGAGTGAACTTTTGTGATTTCTGTTCAAATTACTTCATGTGTAGTGCGCTCATAACTGCTCGGTCATGGTTTGTTAGCGCGAGGCAAAAAAGAAAGTCTCTAGTCAGCTGTTGTTGCTTTCCCTCTGAAGTCCTGCAAGAAAAGCCAGATTTCTGCAAGAGGGACTTTTACTCCTGAGCGTGTCAGGAGGCTCGAGCCTCCAAGGACCTGAAAGCCGTGAGCTGCCTTGTGGTTGGCTGCACTCCACCATCACAGGACCAAGCCGGCTTTGTTACTGTTAGACCAATTTAAGGGTATAATCGGCAATATGGCTATTACACAGTGTTCTTGCTTTGACTGATATTTAGATCATTCTTTTTATTTGGTTTTAGCATCATATTCAATTTAATTTTTTTTCTTGTTATTTGTCTGTTATTTGTTGTTGTATGATTGTGTAAAAGAGCTCAATGTTCAATGTCAGTCTTCCCTGAATAAACCATATTTTATGATGATACTGTGAAAGGTGAGATTCTTACTGTGGAGTTCCGTAGAACTTTGACCCTTTACCCAATGTGCCGACGTGCCACTGCAGAAACGCTGCACTTAGCTCTCAGCCCCGGGCCCCAAGCCTTACGCAACAGTCCAGCTCCACGACTCCAGCCGCAGAGCCAAATGGCAGCACATCCACAGACTTGAATGACACCTCTGAATGAACCTCCAGACCTGAAAATCATTACGTTTCATTCAATGGGGGTCACTAGAGTTTGGACAGGTGTCTGGAGGTACGATTGACTCGGAGTGATGGCTCTGTCCCACAAAGCTTGTGTGAGTACTGCCGGTGTGCTTCTCTGAAATGGCCTGGAGTGGGGTGCCATGCGAGCCGAGTTCCGTGCCACGACACCATCTGCTTTTATTCGCAGCAGGCCGCCGACAGACGCCTGTCTGGACAGTGTGGACACCCCATGCCGCTGTTCCCATTAAAACATTATGTAAACCGGATTTAGAGGAGACAACCAGAGAAGCAGTTTCTTGGCCAAGTTCACCTCTTGCACTCTGGTCATGGCAGGCAGTGGCGGTATCATAACGTCCCCTGCCGTCAGTCGGAGTGGCCAGCTCTTACGTAAGGCTGTTATCGGCCATTGGATGGGGCTTGACCTCATAGGTCTGGCTTTTCAAAAGGCTGTGACTGGTTGGACTAAAGGCAACTATCCATACCACAATGATACCTCCCTTCAACTCTAAAGTCTGCAGAAAACAAAGGAAAATAAATTAAAATGTGTAATACAAAAGATTTCTTCGCATGGGAAAAATAGCATACTTCATTCTTTCTGGCCTTTGCATGGTATTATACAAGGGATAAGGGAAGTGGCATCTGAATATGTTTGATTGCTATTCCTTTTTTGACTCAAACTAGGGTTCCTCAATTATGACAAAAATCATAATCATGATTATTTTGGACAGTATTGAGATCATGATTATTTAACATGACTCAGTGATTATTTTGGACTGTATTGAGATCATGATTATTTAACACAATTACTCAATGTTTTTGCTGTATTTATTGCTCAGCACAAAACTAAAGCATTGTTGCAAAGCAGAATGCAGCAAAATAATTGTTATTATTTGATGATGTTTTCATAATCGTCGAAAGCCATAATTGACGATTAATTGTTTAATTTGATTAATTGCCCAGCCCTTACTTGAACCGTACTCACAGACTTCCTTGTACCATTATCATCATAACAGAAATCCTGTTAGTATTTAAAACACCTACTCTTGAAATGAATGCTTATGACATGTTCCTGCTCATCTACGCTTTTAACTGCCTGACCCGGCAAACCGGTGCGGAGATCAATGGGCAGAGGAGGAAGTTGGCTTCCCCAAGCTCACGGGAGAACAGGGCCTGCTTTGCCTCAAACTCTCCCTGTCCTTCCCGTTCCACCACCCCCAAGGCCACGCAAGTGATTCATGGGCCAGAACAGTAAGCACAAACCTTTTAGCTCCTCTCGGCCCTGCCTGTTGGTCAGGAACACCATGCAGGAGACTCCTTGAGCGGCTCGCTGGTGACTCGCTGGTGAAGGATTGGAGGAAAACAGTGTGGTGATGATACCACCGCCAACCTCGTGCCCCCCCCCCCCACCCCAAAACACACACACACACACACACACATACACACACACACTTCCAAAGGCGTGTCACACAGAGTTCATTTAAATCTCCTTTTGTGTGACAGAGGATGTCTCGGTATGGAGGGCTTGTTTAATGAATGGCCTTTTTTGGTGTGCTCCAGAGTGTTTACTATGTAGCTGGGTTCCTCTCTGTTACCTTTTGTGGCATAGCTGTACTTCCAGGCCCGCTCCAGACTGAGGAGAGCCCAAAACATTTACCCTGCTCTCCCATTTAGAGGAGGGAGGTGGACTGCCACACTCGAGTTTCGCAGTGATGCTGGACATTCGTCTTTCTCAGTGTTTATGCAAACAGTCTGCTGGTGGTCTGTGCTCATGTTCTGTTGTGGTCTCCCTGGACACCACGCAGGTTATCGGGAGATCTGCATTGGTGTCCGCCCACACTTTAAACATTTGTTTATTGGGGTTCACTCCATTATAATTCCATTTGATTTCCTTTGATTGACTTTAGATAGTATATTGACCTCAATGCACGACTTGAAATGCCACTTAACTAACACAAATGGCTTTTTTTTGATGGGGGCTTTCTTTTTAATCGCTTAGAAGAAATTCAAATCAGACACACGCTTGATTGAGCTTTTCTAGCGGTCACCGAGGTCGACTAGAAATGAATAATTTCTCTGTGTTTATTTTCTGCCTGAGCTGGCTCACTGCTTCATTTTGGAATGGCAAAGATCGGCGTGTTCGCCCTGCTGTCAGAAATGGATTCCGCTGCTGCTGCTGCTGCTTCGGTGGCCTCATCTGCCTGGGCAGTGACGTCAAAAGGGTGGGCAGTGGACAGAAGGGTGTGCAGTGGACAGGCCTTTTGTGCGATGAGCTCATTATTTCAGAAATGTCAGCCCTAATGAAGATTAGTCACATTCACGAATTGACTCCATTTAGTGATGCCGAGCACTCAGGGGTCTGTGGAGGGGTTAGGGAGAGGGGGGTGCTTGGGATCCCGTCACAAAACATTAGCCGGCGCACATCCCACCTCTCCGCTGACAAACTCTCAACTCCACTTGCCCTCCGCTCTCCTCCCCTGTCCTCTTCTTTCCTCCCCTTCTCTCTACTCTCCTCTCTTCTCCTCTCCTCTCCTCTCTTCTCCTCTCCTTTCCTCTCTTCTCCTCTCCTCTCCTCTCCTGTCCTCTCCTCCCCTGTCCTCTTCTTTCCTCCCCTTCTCTCTACTCTCTTCTCCTCTCCTCTCCTCCCTTCCCCTCTCCTCTCTTCTCCCCCCCCCCCCCCCCTCCTCTCCCCGCCGTGGCGGTGGCTGTGCATGCTCGGTGTCACCTGATTTCATCCTTAGTTCAGCATTCGGCTCATGTCCAGGGACCGCAGATGGGCTGCCCATTCAAAAACGCCAGACCACTAAAGAGCGCTCAGAGAGAGAGAGAGAAACAGAAATGGAGAGAGAAAAAGTGTGCTCAGCCCATCCAAACAACACTGCAACACTCAGGGGCTTTCACACACAAACACACCCACACACAGGAGCACGCACACAAACACACACACACACACACACACGCACACAGACACACACACACACATACACACAAATACACACACAAATACGGGAGCGTGCACATACACACACACACATACACACACACACATTAGGGTTGCAAAGGGGCGGAAAATTTTAAGATGGGGAATTTTGGAAATATTCCAAATTAGAAACTTTCATGGAATTAAAGGAAATTATGGGAATTAATGGGAATTTACGGGAATTAACTGGGAATTTTTGGTAACTCCTACTGTTTCATATACAGACATTAACATTTTGTTTCGTAATAAGCAATATGATTTGTTTGTTCGTATTTTCGCTTAGCTTAGCATACAAAGCTTGCTACCATGCTAGCGGGAATCCCATTCTCTGCCTATGGTTTACTAGCATGCTAAGCTAGCAACACTGAAACCACTGAACTGCCCAAGATACACCACGCCACTCAACAACAAAATCCAATTGGTTGGAACATTGACTGACAATCAGTTTGTTCAGTTAGAATTCCAGAAAATGATAAAACAAATAAAAATATAATGACAACATACCACCCCAACCAAACCTTATAGATTATGTAAATTATATATAAGTTGTCAAGCTTAATCAGACAGATTAATCGTCCCATTACAGTTTATGCAAAATGACGTACACCCATTTGAATGAAGACTCTGTTTGCAAACTTCCACCAGTTATTCCCACATGAGATGACATTTTCACTGGGAATTTATTTTCCCCATGCACATGAACGCATCATAGGTTTCCTTTATGTCTAGTAGCCTATGCTGATTGCTGTGTGCATGGGATTGACGTATGTGCAGGGTAGAAATTTGACTGAAATTGCATTAAATCAGGTTGTTTTAACTAATATTATGCTGCAAGATGGGGTTTTGTCCACTACATTTAAGTTCCCTGTTATAGACTAACTGCCATATTAAAAATTCCCAGTTTATTCCCATTAATTCCCGTTTATTCCTGTTAATTCCCATGGAAAGTTTCCAACTTTGAAAATTCCCGAAAGTTTGCAACCCTAACACACATACAGTACACACAAACACACACACAAATACAGAAGCGTGCACACAAACACACACATGCACACACACGCACACGCACGCACACACACACACACACACACACACACAAACACGGGAGCGTGCACAGAAACACACACACATACGCACACACACACATACACACAAACGCACACACACACAAATACGGGAGCGTACACACGCACCCGCACACGCACGCGCACACACAAACACAAACACGGGAGCGTGCACATACTGTACACACACACACACACACGCACACACACACATGCAAACACACGCACACACACACGCAAACACACGCATACAGCACACACACACACACACACACACACACACACACACACACAGCCACACAACTGTGGCCATTGCTTGCCGCCTGTGATGTTGGGTCTTGATGCATTAGACCCTCATTCAAACTGTCCAGTGGCAGCATGTAAAGATTGATTCAGTGGCGCGCCATGGAAAGGTCAGCAGGCTTGTTTGGAGTGCGAGTCGGGTTTCCATCAGTCGGGCAGCGCGCGTGTGAGGCCCGGGCCAAGCTACACAAACAGCGTCTGTGAGATCCGGGCTGGCCCTGATACTACCATTAGCCACTTCACTCCACCCCACCCCCCCACGCGTTGCTCACCCAAACCCAGGCCATCAACATCCCTCAGTCACAGTTCAGCTCGCGCCTCCGTGCACCCTCTCCTCACTGACCTCTCCGCTCGTGACCGAACCCCCCCACCCCACACACACATGCGTTGCTCACCCAAACCCCAGGTCATCAACGCCCCTCAGTCACGTTACTTCTTCTTCACCTGCGCTTCCTCTTCTTCAGCCGTACTCACAGAGCTTCCTGTTGTTTGTACTGTACAGTGGTTTTGCGTCTGTGTAATAGTTAAGCATCTGTTAATGGGAGATTGATGACAGAGAACACCTCGATGTAAACTACTGTGCAACTAGACAGGAGGAACAAACGGTTCACAGAACAATCAGGATCTAGATCACAGATCTACTAGAACTGAACTTGCTGTCAAAAATTAACACAACAAAAAATAATACCACAACTGGTATGAATATAAATATAGAAATGTGGATTATGAGACAGAAAGAAAGAGCGAGAAAGAGAATGACACGAGAGAGAGAGAGAGAGAGAGAGAGAGAGAGAGAGAGAGAGAGAGAGAGAGAGAGAGAGAGATGCATTGGTCTTTAATTTAATGTGCCTGTAGCCCTTGGGTCTCAGATAGCCCCCCTGTCTTTCTGTCATCGTCACTCTGAGTCACTCTCGCTCTCTCTCATTCCCTCTCTCTCTCATCCTTTTTCTCTCTCTCTCTCATCCTTCCTTTCTCTTTCTCTTTCATTCTCACTTTCTCTCATTCCCTTGCTCTCTCATTCTCTCTCTTTCTCTCATTCTCTTTCTTTATTTCTTTCTCATTCTCAGTTTCTCTCAGTCCCTCTCTCTCTCATTCTGTCTCATTCTCCCTATCTGTTCTCTCTCTTTCTCTGTCATTCTCTTTAATTATCAGTTTCTCTCATTCCCTCTCTCTCTCATTCTCTCTCTTTCTCTCTCTCATGCTGTCTCATTCTCTCTCTTTCTCCCTCCATGACCTGCACATATCCACAGTCTGTACTTTCACAGTCAGACAGCCTTTGCATTTGAAAAAAGACAAAGGTTACGTATGAGTACGTTATGCAGTATTTTCCCTATGTCTGGTGCTGACTGATTCATTGTCATGTTCATCTAAGATGTATGCTGTTGGTGAAAGGCATCTTGTTTTCCCAGATAACCATAAAAAGATAGATAACCAGATAACCATACCCGTGTCAGTGTGTGTGTGTGTGTGTGCGCGCGCGCGTATGTGTCTGTATGTTGACATAAGAGAGGAAAAAGCCAGTTCTTCTGCACACAGGTGTGTGTGTGTGTGTGTGTGTGTGTGTGAATCAGGTGAAGTGGCGAGGAGGGTACCCGCCTCAGATCGGAAGCATTGAATTCACCGTAGCTGTCATCCTCCGGAAACTCTCCCCATGCTGGGGCATTAGGAGCACACACTGGTGACATTAGAGAGCAGTGCATGGGGGCATTAGGAGCACACACTGGTGGCATTAGAGAGCAGTGCCCCATGCTGGGGGCATTATGAGCACACACTGGTGGCATTAGAGAGCAGTGCCCCATGCTGGGGCATTAGGAGCACACACTGGTGGCATTAGAGAGGTGCCCCTGAGCCAGGAAGGCGCTGGAGAAGCTGGCCTGGAGCAGTGTGCAGTCTCCACACCATAGCAAAACATCCTCATGGTTTGGAGAGTGGTTATTGGAATGCAACCCCTCTCCCCGCAATTGAGAGTCAGTCAGAGAAGGCATATTTTGTGTGTATGTGTGTGTGTGTGTGTACAGTTATATTTGTGTCTGTGTGCTTGTGTGAGTACACTTGTGTTTGCATTTGTGTGTGTGAGTTTGTGCAGCAGTGTGTTTGTGCGTGTTTGTGTCTATGTGTGCATGTTTGCGCATTTGCATGTGTGAGTGTGTGTGTGTGTGTGTGTGTTTGCGTCTGCCGTGTGTGTGTGTGTGTGTGTGTGTGTGTGGACTTGCGCAGCTGTATTCCATTAAGATGTTTATGCTGCCGTGTCTGACGGGGCAGGGTTGACCGCTCTTTGGAGAAGCCAAGCGCTCTCAGCGAGCCCCTTGTTCCGGCCCAAACGGGAGAGGCTGCCCGCTCCGTTCCTCTCCTCTCCTCTCTTCTCCTCCTCTCTTCTCCTCCTCTCCTCTCCACCTCTCCTCTCCTCTCTTCTCCTCCTCCCTTTTCCTTCCCTCTCCTCTTATCTCCTCTTATCTCCTCCTTTCCTCTCCTCCTTTCCTCTCCTCCTTTCCTCTCTTCTCCTCTTCTCTGCTCCTCCTCTCCTCTCCGCCTCTCCTCTCCTCTCCTCTCTTCTCCTCTCTTCTCCCCAGCCTCATGACCAGCTCCCAAACCAGACAAATAACAAAGACCATGAACCCAAACAGAAGCTACTGCAAACACTAGCAGCAGCGTCACACCTGTGTTTTTCAAGCATGGTCCATAATCCAATTCACACTTTACAGGCTGAGTTGCCTCATGCATTCATAGAAAGGTGAGAGAAACCTGAAATGTGTGTATACTATATGTGTGTGCTTACAGTACATACTCCTATCTATCTATCTATCTATCTATCTCTATCTATCTATCTATCTATCTATCTATATAATATAATATAATATATATATATATATGTATGTGTGTGTGTGTGTGTGTGTGTCTGTGTCTGTGAATGTGTGTGTGTGCGCTTACATATGTGTGTGTGTGTGTGTGTGTGTGTGTGTGTGTGTGTGTGTGCATGTGCTTACATATGTGTGTGTGTGTGCATGTGCTTACATCTGTGTGTGTGTCTGTGTGTGTGTGTGTGTGTGTGTGTGTGTGTGTGTGTGTGTGTGTGTGTGTGTGTGTGTGTGTGTGTGTGTGCGTTCTTGTGAAACAGCGCGTTGCTCTCCTAGCCCTGCCAGTGAGCGGACAGAATAAGCAAACCCAACATGAGGGAAAGGTATGCCTCATAAATGAATCTGTTTTCCCCCGGGATCAAGAACATAATGTCTTTTTCTTTTTCCCTGAGGTTGCCCGGCCCCTTGTCTCTCTCTGGCTGCTCTTTTCCCTTGCTGTTCCATGTTTCCATAATGATGGAGGGCTGGAGTGAGTAGAGCAGGCGGAGGTAATGCCGGTCTGCAGGGGAAGTGTTTCATACCTTGTGAACTCGCTACAAAAGTGACTCGAGAGGTCACTGACAGCTATATAAATTAACACATTGTGTCTTTAAATCTATGTTTTGTCATTTATCAGTTGTTTTATCTAAAATGACTTACAGTATTGTGTGTAGCTGTATATTTTTATTGGTATACTGTGTGTGTGTTCCATGGGTATAAATCCCATGACCTTGATGTTGTTAGCACCTTAGCACCTACAGATCTGCTAGTTGAGCATACTGTCTTGTATGACATGCCATCGTGCAGAGGCCATGGCAAGGCAGGTGTGCTAGCTGAGCTCCAGGAGCCTGTCTTGTATGACATGCCATCGTGCAGAGGCCCTAGCAGTGCACTCCAGCTTGTTAATGGAACAGAGTAATTGCACTGTGTCCCATTTGTTTAGCTTTGCATACATAATATGGCAGGGCCGCTTAGAGCATGTTAGTGCGATGTAGGTTAATTAGGAAGCAATGTCCCGATGACGCGCGAGGAGCTGTTGATTGATGTTATGGGGCATTACTTTCTAACCTGTCTTGGTGCTACTCCTGGCCTGGTCAGGGGCAAAGCTTGCTTATGCTCACTCTGTTGCTTTAGCTATTTATTTATAATTAACGTGAAAGTCATTAAGCTAAGAGTCCACTGGCCGTCCTTGTGCAGATGTGTGATGTAATACTGAAACAGTCACACGCAAGTAGACACGCACACACATGCATGCACCACCATTAATCTACATAAAAGCCATATCATAATTGTTATTTAATGGCACCCTTTACATCACTACCAATCACCAGATGGCGAAGCCCTGGGAATCCTTCTGAATACACTTACAAAAGAGTTATGGTGAGCGGTTAACCTTAAGGCAGGGATCACACTGGCCAGCGGCAAGCGGCAAGCGGCAGGTTTCCTATTGTTCTCTATCACTGTTTCCCACACAATTGAATTCTATTTGTGGGTTTGCAGAATGAACTTGAATGCAACAGTTTTTTTTTACAAATTAGCGCAGTGTGGTTGCGCAGTGTGGTTATGATTCTAACCAGATTTAAGCACAATTTAGTACAACCTGGAAAATCATTGTGTGGTGGTCAATGTTGATATTGTGGTGGGCCGCCACAAATAAGTCAATGTATGGGAAACAATGTCTATGGTTCGGAACAGTGGCAGCGCTAGCGTAACGCTAGCATTGAACAAGCTGAGCATTGAACTTGGTTCAGTCCAACACGAGAGTATTCAATTGTCAGTTTAGGCAAACCGTCTCTGTTACTTAGGAACAAGATAGAACTTATTATGGTCTGAGCGTTACGTTACGCTTACCGCTGCCGTTACGTTATTTACAGGGTGATCCCTGCCTAAAGCAGGGGTGTTGTTTTGAACATTCTTACAAAGAACTCCGTTCCACAACAATTTAAGGTCCTAAAATTACATGTTGAATTGAACCCAGATATTCTTTAGAACTTTAATTTTCCAACATTCTGGTCACACTGGTGGTGTGACAGCACCTATTAAAGGAGACCATCTGAAGGTGCATCCTCCAGGTAAAGGATAATCAAATGAACCCTCTCTCAGTCAGGACAAGTCTTTTGAGTTCCAGGAAGCTCGTTTTAACCATGCTGGTATGCATGTGTGTGCCCTGCTGAATGCATGTGTATCCCTCTTCGCTCCAAGTGGAGCAAGCCCAGCAGCAGCTTGGAAATGTATCTTTCAACACCAGAATGTTGAACCCAGGGAACAAGTGGTTAACAAGCAAGTCAGTCAAGATAAAAGCTGTTATACACAAGCATGAAATCACAACAAGCTACGTTTACACAGTTTTACGAGCTAATGTACGAACCAATATTCAAACACAGTCATGCTATTCATGACATTTAGTAATGTCCATAAAGAAAGACACCAGCAGTGTTCTTTATGACTGTTGACATCAGCAAATGTATTTACCGTAAAACTCCAAATAATAGCCCGGGCTTTTATTTTCCCAAATCGCCAAACTGCACCAGCTAGTATTAGAGACAGGCGTCTATATGAGACAGGCCTTTAATTCCCTTTACACAAAACTTTTCCTCTGCAAAGATGGAAAATATTATCGAATTAATTATTTCAAACACACTGAATGTCTACCTATATGACTAGGCTATCTGATGACAATTAAGGATCATCATTCATTTAGTGTTGAGATGTTGTTCATTGAGTGAGATACAGTAAGATCCAAATAGCGGGGATAGCCAGAACAGATAAAACACGTTTTAATTAAACGTAATCTACAAAGAGATCGTATCACACTGAAAGCTCATATTTTGTCACTAGCAAATAGCCTATATCGGTCCTTTGTCAAATACAGTTGCATTATCAGCCCTGACCAAAACGGTTCAGGAAGAATTATTTATGCAAAAGTGGAACGTGCTTAATGTTTCATTCTCCCTCCTTTTCGGCACGAATGAAACAGCATGAGAGAGCATGAACCATATTGTTTCTCCCGTTTTGTATTTGCCAAATTTGACAACAGTCTACATTCAAATCATAGCCTACTCCAGGCTCGCGGGAACATATTTTTGACCAGGGGTGCTGAATAACAAAATAATCATGGATGTCCGACGATTTCTCCCCCAGCATATGATTTGAATTTAGACAGCTAAATAGGCCATTTCACCGCCGTGTATGAGTAGGTCTAAGAGTGAGCCGTGGGCAGGCAGCCACATTCCACTGCAACTATGCGCAGCATTTGCCACTCCGACGCATCAATAAAAACTGTGCGCGCACACACCAGTCTCATAGAAGCGCACTTGCCTTTATATCATTAACCTATTTCGGTAGGTTATATAGCCAGAGAATGTCTGTAGACGGGCTCTGATATAGCCTAGTCTAAGGTAAATTCCTTTTCTGACTTCGTTCTCTTTATCGCAATGGCATTTAGAATAAAGAATAGCGTTCGCGAACCGTTCTGGTTTTGTTACCAGCATAAAAACAAGCTTACCAACGCGCCATACTTAAGCCTAAATCACACCCAAGATTCGCAACGAGATGAGCAGCAACTTGATGCAACATTCCAAAACCTTGCAACTGTGACCAGACATGTGAATGCTTTGCGACGGCTTGTAACGACGTGCAACATCTAATTCACACTGCTGTAACCTCCTTTCTGTAACGGTTTCGTGTCATTGCGAATCTTTAAACAGACGATCTGACGGGTTTTAGAAGATTAAATATAACCCGAAACTAAAAAACAGACCAGGCCTCTACTGGAGACCGGCCTTTAACCCAAACCTGTAGCCACGCCAGGCGTTTAAAAGAGACAGGCGTCTCTTAGGGACTCGGCGATTATTTGAAGTTTTACGGTATGCTTATGTCATGACAGGATTTTGTACATGGGTCTCACTTATTCACCATCTTATTAACTTGACCATTTTCACAGTTACGTAAAGTATGTGATGGCCAACCACCTGGACATTTCTCATCCTGACAGTGTTGTAGGGACATTCTCTTCTCATGTAGGTCACAGCGTTTACAGTAAATACAGTAGCCTGCTGCTCACAGCAAGCAAGGTCTCCGAGTAATCACGCCGAGGCTCCACGTAATCACGCCGAGAAATTAATCGCTGGGGTCATGTGACCAAGTGATGGGACGGGCGTTCGATCGGCGCTTGTTGTTGTCAATGGGCTCTGTATTTCCTCTAGTGACACGGGAATCAATTTTCACTCCTATCCCATCCCGAGCCCACACAAATACTCCCGTCATATCCCGATCACGTGACTGCCCCTCCAAAAAAATCCTGTCCTGCAAAATCCCGAGAGAAAGGCTCCCGAATCCCGTCCCACTCCCGTTTCGTTCCCTATGTTGTCTAAAGCATTGGTTCCCAAAGGGTTGGTCGTAGGAGATTTTATTTGGGTCGCCAGCATAGTGACAATTTATGTTGTGTAATAGGCCTAGCTTATACCTTATATAGCTTACCTTCTGTGCACATTTATTAGAACACCGCCAGAACGTGGATATCACTCGCAAAATGAAACAATATATCTGTCGGGCGCCTACCATGGACCCCACAGTTGCAAAATGCAAGGGACATGAATCAGTTTATATTTGCACGAACAATAACAGACATCAGCTCTTCAACATGGCCCATTAAAATCTAGAAAGTATCATTTTAAATCGTAAAAAAACCCTGCTGTCAACAATAGGCTAAAGCAGACATCCATAGACCGGACATGAGGCTTATTTGCGTCATAGGCTACAGAGAGTTTCAATTGTAGATAGGCCTCTTTAAAGTTAATAGCAGTCTCCTCACATTCCATCTTATTTCGGATTCTAAAACTCACAAAAGTGCATTGGTGTAGTCGCTGACGCTGATTGATTGGCGGCTTGTGAACAGGGCAGCTGCTTTGTATTGCTCTGATAGGCTACTCTGCGGCTAGCAGTAGCCAATCAACAAACGTATTGTGAGTTGTAAGTGGTTCTCTTTTCTAGAAATGCCTTGCAATCTTTGGGGTGCACTCACCGCATGTTTTAATGTAATCTCCGGCTCCGTTCCCCTCCTGCCCACTCCTGTTGATTTCTGCCCGTCCCGTCCCTATCACGTTACCAACAGTGAAATTGACTCCCGTACCGCAGGACTCCCGCGGGAATACCGTGACCCGCGGGAGCCCCGAAAAATTGTCACCCTCTACTCTGTATGGCTGAACGATCTCGGGACAGACCTTATTGGAGGGACAAACTTTGTTTACTCTCCACAGCCTGTGCACACTCTTATCTGCCAGGCAACATTTCTGAAGTCGCCTCAAGCATGCGGAGAAGGCTGTTAGCAGCAGAGCTGTGGGCAGAGAGGGCTGCTCGGCCGCATGTGGGGGCCATTGTTATGAGGTCCTCTGATGTCATGGAAAGCCATGCGGCACGTGTTCCTGCTTCTTCATTCGTATTCCTCCCTTCTCAGCTGGGATGATATTGATGCATTCTTATGCAGTGTGGGAAGGACCCAAAATAGAAAGCACTTTGCTCTTCAGTGGTGTTAGTTACGACCCTCTGGTGGCTTGGCAACTGTCACATTTATTCACATTTGTGCTTTCAAAACAGCAAACAAACTCTAAAAGCAGACTGACAAATCTAAGCTCTCCTGCCTAAATGATTTGACTTATGAGTTTCCCTCACACGGATCGTCGTGTGATGGAGTTTGGTTGGTGACTGATTGCCGTATCTTTTTTTGTGTGTGAGATATGAGAGAGTATTCACAATAGTTTCCCACTGTGAAAAAAGGCTGTAGACGGCTGTGCAACTCTTTTGTTTGACTGGTCCCATTTTTCTTTTTTTTTTTACTGGCCCGCTCTCCTCTCCCTGAGTCTGGGTGAGTAATCACATAATGCCTGCTTTGACGTCAGCCCGTTCGCCGGTCGCCATGGTTACTCAGCGCGCCCCTGCCCCCAAGAGGTAATTTTTAAACATTCATCCTGCAGCAGTTCTTAGCTTCCCAGCCTTGTTCACAAACTCTGTTCCACACATCCCAGGCAACCCCTACCGCCAACCCCCTCAGCCTTTCTCTTAACCAGCACCACAACCAATCAGCATTCACTAATACTGCTCCTCTGTCCAATCAGCATTCACTAATACTGCTCCTCTATCCAACCAGCATTCACTAATACTGCTCCTCTATGCAACCAGCATTCACTAGGTGGGATGGGGTAGGTGGGGGAGGTAGGGTAGGTAGGATAGGGTGGGGTGGAAGGGAGGTGCTGTTAGCTGTTGCCAGCAGGCTCAAGTTTTTTTCCTTTCTCTGTTTCCCATTCTGGCTCCTTAGAATAGGACAGTAATACCTCACAGAGTTTACATCATTATACACCACACATCACAGAGGCCTGTGCAGAGGAAGTATGGTGCGTTTTGAAAGGCTGATACGATCTGGCCGCTTCTTTAAGTGCTGTTTATAAAGGCCTAGCTGTCTTAGTGGTGTGAATATAAAGGAGATCAGGGCTGAGCGGTCAGGCCGGCGCTTTGGACTGCACACAGGGACACAACTCAAATAATTTTTATCTGACCCGAGAGCTGGTTGAGTGACAATAAAAAGGATGATTAAAAATGCATCTATATCCTTTCACTTTCCCTTAATATATTGGGTTGTTCAGACCAGACCAGCCCTGACTTTCATGGTGGTGCCTGGACCCCTTAGGCATTTTTTAAATGTTTTTTCAGGGAAAGGTGTTTTTTTTCCCCATTGAGTGGAATTGAGAGAAACAGCAACTATCTGGTGTGGATGCTGAAGTGGAGTGAGTTTGAGGCCGCGCAAGGGAGAAGCTAAACGATGCTGATGTCTGTCCCTGGCGCTCATTAGATCGGAAGGGAACTGGCCGTAGCCTCTTCATTTGGTGTGACGTGAGGAAGAGCAAAGGGCCTGCACCCCAGCAGAACAGCACTCCTGTCTGGCTCTCTTTGCTCCCACACAGCCCCGCTCCAGGACGACCATCAATTTTTATTACCTGCCAATTAGGGCCTGTCAGGGACAGGGGTGTGTGTGTGTGTGTGTGTGTGTGTGTGTGCATGTGTAGGACATGTGTGTGTGTGTGTGTATGTGTTAGTGCTGTGTGACATTAAATCGCTGACGAGACTGTTGAGGGATGACCATGAATAACCCCCCACCCACCCACACACACACACACACACACACACACTCCCTCCATGTTGTCTGTCTGGTTGGTGATCTGGCCAACCTGGGCTGTTGATTTCAATCAGCAGTGGCACCCTCATTAGGCGAGTGAGACCAGGCCCTGGTGCTGCTTAGATTAGGGGACACGGGCCTAATGCTCTGCTCTGCACTGCACTAACCCAATGAGGACAGTCAGCGCCAGGGATGGGCAGCGTGCGTGTGCGTGTGTGTGTACTTGTGTACGTGTGTGTGTGTGTGTGTGTGTGTGTGTGTGTTTGGTGGATGGGCAGAGCAGGGGACCGAGGACCAGAGCTGGCCGCCATTCAGCGAGCACGCTGCCCTGCGGCACTGGCAGCTCCAGCCAGACATCTGAGGAGAGACGCGGGGGAGGGTGTGTGTGTGTGTGTGTGTGTGTGTGTGTGTGTGTGTAGGGGGGGGGGGGGGGGGGGGGGGTAGTGGTTCTGGGGTTGGGGTTGGGAGGGTTGAGTGCTAGTGGTGAAGCACTATCAAACCACAAACTTCAAGTTGCTGTGGGCGAGTTTCTTCCCCGAATGTTCCATCACACCCACAAGGTTATGTAACCCTCCTGACCAAAAACCACAACTTTTGGTCTCACTTCCCTCCCACTCGTGTCCACTCTCTCTAGTCTCCCGCAAACCATTTCAATAGCACTTGCCACCATGCACTGACCTCACAAAACCTAACTTCTCCTCATACTTCAGACATACTCTGCTTCATATGTTGTATTTTCGGTCGCAATATTAGTAAATTAGTGTGTTGAAAGGACTTAACTCAACCTTTCCCATTCATATGCCAAACAATATACAGTACCTCAACAATAGAGATGGACCACCGTGCACAATCAAGGCATCCGCTATCGAACACAGGCCCCATTAGTGTGGCTATATACAGTAATAAGATTAGACAGCGTTTGCTCTTTAACTCCGGGAGTCTGTTTTCGATTAGATTAATGTGCATCGGGTAATAAACCTTCTCGCAGATGGAAAAGCAATGACCACTTGCCCAGATTTGAGTTGGTTTGAACTCCGGGGTGGCCTGTGTGTAGAGTGGAGGGGACGCGTCCAAACCTGGTCATGTTCATTTGTTGTCCTGTTTTATTTTACAGCCTCTTTTTACAGGACTGACCCTTGTGCGCTACCCCTTAATTAATCGAACCGAGTTTGGCCTACCTGGAAGCAAAGGCTCTCGTCTGGGGGAGGGTTTTGGGAAAAAGAGGGAAGGGGTTCAATCGCATGAGAAAGGTGATCATTATCGGTCTGGTTGAGGCTTCTGCTCTTTCCCGACCACGTACAGTATTAAGACATGGCCGCTTCTTTGGGTCGACCAGTCTGGGTTCTGGTCCAGCGTTCTGGACTCTTCCAAGCCGGGGCGGCCACAGACCCACGCCGGAGTAGACTGGCGCTCCAAAACAGTTTCAAAACACTTATGAGCGTAGTTTGCACCTCCAGAACATCAGCACACAGGCTCGTTGGTGTGCAGGGGTGAAAACACAGGCTCCATGCCCAGCTGCCTAGCAGTAGCCCTTGGTTCCACTCAAGTCAATGTCAAGGAGCATTCTTCCCCAGCCTCTCCCCCACAAGTTCCCATGCTGTTGAATGGAGATATGACTAGTATACATCTAAATAGTAGCCTTTGTAGGTAACATTGATCTACATGGTGGTTCTGTTAAGGTTTTGTAAGAGTTTCCCATCCATCTCTCTCTCTCTCTCTCTCATTTCCTCTGTGTCTTTTTCTTTTTCTTTCTTTCTCTCTCCCCTGTCCTTCTTTCTCTCCTTCTCCTTCTCTCTCTCCTTCTGTCTCTCCTCCTTCTTTCTCTCTCACTGTCTTTTTCTCTTTCTTTCTTTCTTTCTTTCTTTCTTTCTTTCTATCTTTCTTTCTTTCTCTCACCCCTGTCCTCTCTCTCTCTGTCTCTCTCTGTTTGTCTCTGTCTCTGTCTCTCTCTGTCTTTTTCTCTTCTATCTCTCCCCTGTGTCCTCTGGGATGGTATAGTGAGTGTGAAGCGTTGCCTTGTCTCCTGATAGTTCTGCTTTGTTCCAAAAAAGACTCCCTGGAGCCTTCAGGGGGATTGTGGGGTTGGCGTTGGGGGAGTTGTGAAGGTCAGAGGTTACCATGACTGTTTCCTCAGCTGCAGCGCAGGCAGGAGTTGTTTTGGATTCGCCGTGGCCCGACCAAGGAAGCCACTGCCGCTTGTAACGTTAAACTTCTCCCCTCCCTCCCTGCATGGTTCTCCATCAGTGCTTCTCCTCATGCAATAAACGGGCAACTACAAACAACTGGAGAACGTCAGGCCCGCGCGCATGATGAAAAACATTGCAATCAACAAAGGAGTAGATATACCAGCATGAGACAGCACGACGCGAGACAGCACGAAAGAGAGATCAGTACGAAACAGGGTAGTTTGCCTGTAGACTGCTCCCAGTCACCAGTGTAGTTTTGTATTAAATATCACTGGTGCCCATCGAGCAAAATGTATCACTTTTGTAAAAGCCCCTTTGTTTGAATTAGGATGTGGGGGGAATCAGTGATCATAGGGACAAGGAGTTGCTTTAGAGTGATCTGTTGATGTGGTATGTATGAGGTTGTTACATGTTTGGCTCCTCTCTGGAACTCTACAGATGCTTGGCTTGTGGAAAGAGCATTTGGACTGTGATGTCAGATGAGATGGAAAACTGAGGGACAGAAAGAAACCCTGTATATATTTGTACAAGGATTCCTTCCATGTTTAAATAGCAGCCTTTACGGTGCTGTTCAGCACTGCCACGCCAGCCTGCTGCTGCAGGAGAGTGCACCATATCATACAAGCTGCACTAGCACATGCACAAACATAAACAAAGTATAAAACAAGGCTACAGAATACGTGGCATACTTTTAAACAGTAATGTGAAGTACGCTCCGCTTACTATATGCATGCATCTTTAATATTAGTTTTAGAGCAGACTTTTGAATAGATATTTTACTGGTAGCCAATAATTTTCAGTAGAATTTGTACACAATACAGTAGGTCTCTGTGTTGTTATTACGGGTAAATAACATAGTTATGACACAACTACTAGATTTAGTATTTTCAACTATGAGTAGCGTGCCTTGATTCTAAATGGCTGTTTGTCTAATGAGTCATTCATTCATCATTACTATAATCGCTCCATGCGAATAGGTTGTTTCTGCATGGTCAGTACCTCTAGTGTCTCTCATTATCAGACGTGTTCCTGTTCCTGTGGTTTGAGAAAGGCTATTTCCAAAAACACACGCACGCCATGCACGCACGCACGCACGCACGCACGCACGCACGCACGCACGCACGCACGCACACACACACACACACACACACACACACACACACACACACACACACACACACACACACACACACACACACACACACACACACACACACCCCTAAGCACATGGAGGCAGATTGGGGGACATGCAGGCTGGTTAAGGGTTCGGGCTTGTAACCGAAGGGGTGTCGGTTCGATCCCCGACCCAGGAGAAAAAAATGTGGGTGGGGGAAGTGGTTGACCCGCTGTAGCAAGGCAGCTCACTGCTCCGGGTTAGTGTGTGCTTCACCTCACTGTGTGTTCACTGTGTGCTCTTTGTGTTCACTAATTCACGGATGGGATAAATGCAAAGACCAAATTCCTTGTATACGCAAGTATACTTGGCCTATAAACCTGATTTACATTTACATCTCCAGACATCTGATCATCTGAACACCGCCATGCAGGACACACACACTCACATACGCACACATGCACACACAAACAGAAGCACACAGTGGCAAGCAGCCATGCACACACACACACAGTTCTTGCTGAAACTCCCTTCTAATTTTCTATAAGGGAGTTAAAGTGCTATAAGTTAAATAAATATGATGGAGAACTACACTAACAGCTAATAAAATCAAATGTGGTGTATTAGTGCCTACCTCAAGTGAAGCCTTATTATAACCTTATTATAGCCCATGTGACACTTTAAGCAGGGTAAATGTGTGTGTGTGTGTGTGTGTGTGTGTGTGCGTGTGATTGTGTGTGTGTTTGTCTACATGATGTTTGGATGCGAGGCACCTTTCCCATGGTAACAAAAAAGTTGGATTCCGCACTCTCCACAATCCTCCATAAATTTTTAGCATTATGTCCAACATGGGAGAAGTGGTCAGCTCAGAGGATAGTCCATTTTCTCAAAGCTCCCTGAGATCCTTCCAGAACTACATGATTAATCTCATGTCCGGTCTTTTGGAGACAAATAATTTTGAAGGCAAACAATAGCTCTTATAATCTGCATGATGCTGGGGATTTTCTTGCTCTAATTTTCAGTGTATTGTGCAACGTTATAGTCTTTCTGCCTGACCCATATTAAGCTGTGCAAACTCAATTCATCTCACTGTTTTCCATATGCAAGACACATAATGAGTTGTTTATTCGTTGTA
>NC_055967.1:25521130-25538630 GCF_018492685.1 Alosa sapidissima
GGTGGTAATCTAGTTATGGACTCCATTATGCCTGCAGTTTCCTGCCTTCCCCCTGGTCACACATGTTTAAAAGTGCATTAGAGCCGTAATGGAGTGCGTCAGAGGGCTCCGTGGAGCCGGCGCTGTGGGGGCCCTGTGGCTCTGAGGATTATTTATCTGAGGCTGGCAAATAAGACGGGGGGAGCGGAGTGACGCGATATGGCCCATCCGTCAGGGCCACGTTATCTCCACAGGAAAATCCCGCTCACCAAACCTCGCTCTCAAACAGAGACCAGTCACAAGGGGGTGTGTGTGAGGTTGTGTGTGTGTGAGTGGGTGTGTTTTTGTGTTTGTTACTGTAGCAATGACTTCCACAGAGCACATTTTGCATTATGCATTCAAACACGCAGCACTAATAAGCAATATGCACACAAACATACGCACACATACACGCACTCACACACACATACAGTACAGATTTGCATGAACACATAAGTTGCATTGCTCAGACTCTGGACTGCATGACAATGGTTTGCTTTTCAACTTTAAGTGCATCTAAAAGTACCCATGTGGATTCACACACATTTCTTTTGCTATCAAGCTGTGAGAACAAAGTGTTTTTAAATAAGTTTGGCAAAATATAGAAATGAACATATTACTAAATGAATAATTTAAAAATCAAAGCCTTTCTCGAATACCCAACATGTAAAAGATTGGGGTCCTGAAATGTAATTTTTGGTTCTGCATGAGGCCAGGAGAACATAATGGTCTCGGTTCTGGAACCTGTCATGTCGAATTCTGATTAACTGATTCAAACTCAATAATTTGAAACAAACAAGAATTTGGACAAAGTGAAAGAATACTTAAGATGTGTAATGCATGTGTAATGCAATCTAGACTGCGTCTTGAGCATTGTGTGTAGTTCATGAAGAAAGTTGCCATAACCTGCCGTTGCTCAGCTTTTGTACCCCTTCAAGTAATCTTCACTTGTTTGTGTAAACTCAGAATAGAAGGAAGATCCTATTTCTCCTTCACTACAACTAGGTAATACCTAGCTAGTGCTCAGGTCTCATTCTATTGACTCCCTGTGACCTCGCTGACCGGCATCTCTAGGCTCCAAGTCCTTATGGGTTTTACTATTTTAGGTCTATACTGTCAGGTTACAGCTCATTTCCTTGTCCAGCATAAAATAAAGACACTACAAACCATCACTTAGAGATGGTCATGAGCTGCCTCAGGGGTTCCTGTCCCAAGATGCCTCCTAAAATGGGTCCCAAAGACGCCTGGATCAGTCAAAGGGTCTATCAAGGCTCCCTAAAGATGGCTATAGAGAGCCGAAGTCCCGCATTTTCTGTTTGCCTCCATGGGACCTATCTTTCAAAAAATTTTGAACGCTAGTCTATGGCGAAAAAGAAATTATTTTCTGGTCCCGGTTGACTTGTGCCTTGAATTACCCATATGATGTTTGTCAATTTTAAAGACAATTTTTCATGTAAAGACATTTGCAGTTTGTTTCGTAACTATTGAATTACAACATTGTGAAAGATCGTAATTCCAACGACTACAAACCCATCAGTCGCGCTAGTGACGTTAGCTCATTCACAGCCACACTAGATTGTACAAGCATACCAGCAACAGGTCTTAATTGGGCTTTCCTTGCCGATGAAAATACCATCAGAGGATTAAACACATCAGGTAAGTTGTATTCGTCCATAGACTGTACATTAGATACTGTTAAGTGACATAGCAGGCAGCAAGATGCAACCGTTAACTAGCATAACAGCTAATCTTATCGTTTCATTACGTTGGTGACGTACATCGTTCGAGACAAGAGATGTAGTCCACTGAGCGGATTCTCACAAAACCAACATAACTTTTGAAGTCTATCGAACAACAGTACTTTCTTGACGTTTAAAATTATCTTTGAAAAATTCACACACATCATATGTGAAATTCGTGGCACAATTCAAACTGGACCGAAAAATAATTGTTATCGCTTCATTAACTCCCGTCATATTTTTTTGAAAGATAGGTCCCTTGTAGGGGAAGTAAAACGGAAGTCACTGGGACGCTCTATAGACAGATGCCCCCCTTACCAATCAGCTGTCTCAGTCCCTTTAAGAGTGTCATGTTGTTCCTGGAGGGCTAGAAGATATTTTGTCTGCTCCATTTGTAAAGCACATCGCTTTGCAATGGCACACACAAAAAAAAGACATAGACTTAGACAAACTGATGTGGGTGACAGGCTGTGATCAAATGTAACAGTTCATCTTTTCCCATGTTCTCTTTGCCATTGCTAACACTCAAGCCAAAGCACACTTACATTCAAACCCTTCACGGTCACGGTTGGATGAGCCTCATCTATTTTCTTGTCCAAAGAGTTGCTCAAGCAGACCACTCTATTTAGTGTAGCTAATATGGTGTATCCCTCGTGGACAAAAAACACTGTAAAGAGAAAAGGTATTGACCTTTGAATGCCCTTGAAATGTTACACACGGTGAACTTACACAGAGTGAAGTGACAAACAAGTAACAAGTACAAACAAACTGTCTTGTAGGCATGCCTGTACATTTAAAGCCTGTACATTTTGAGATGTTTACTTTTTCATGGTGTACTAAAGCACCAATGGTAATGTTAAACTTTTAACTCTACTTTTTTGTGGGAAGAAAAAGCAGTGTGGCACACTAAAAGTGACCCTAACTATACCTATTGTTTCATAAGGGATAGCAACACCCAGATTTGCCATTCATTTTAAAAGTTGGCACTCCGGTTCAAACTCGGTCATCTGACAAGTCACTTTGTTGAAGAACTCAGATGCTACACAGTGGAGAGAATTATTAGTATCTGCCTGTCGAGTTTTTTTCCTACCTTTTTATTTATTTATTTTCTGGTCACATCAAAGGCTGTATGGAAATAGCAATGATGTAGCAAGCGTCTGTTTAGAGGGCCTGATGAAAGAGGTGCGTGTTATGTAAGAACAGGAGGCCTATGATGGATGCATCTGGGTCCGCAGTTGGATTTGTGTGTATACTGTATGTGTGTGTGTGTGTGTGTGCACTTCAGCCGTGCCTACTTGTCAGGGTTCGAACCGGCAACCCTCCGGTTACAAGTCCGAAGCGCTAACCAGTAGGCCACGGCTGCCCCATAAAGGTGTGGCGGAATCAGGCAGACGCTCATTATTCATCAACGAGCTCAGACCTCTGATGAACACTTCTCCACACGCAGACACACACACACACACACACACACACACACACACTAAGAGCTCGAAACCCTTGCAACAAAAGACGCTCACGCAAAACATCAGACGGGAGTTATTTTCCGCACTCTGTAGCCATTACGTAAAATAACCCACACAGTTTCTCATGCTAACTGAGCTTCAGCATCTAAGGGCTGTCTGTATGGTGTCAGATAGCAAAGTCATTCCCAGTAATCTTGGTGTTGTAGGATTCTCTGGTTGTTGCGTTGTGTTTTAGTTCTAATGTTTGTACTGAAGATGGCTCAAGATGGTCAATAAAGCTTGACGGCGGGATCAGGATCGGCGATTAGATGATGATTTATTGTAGATGGTACAATAATGAATAACAGAACACAGGCTAAGTCTCGAACAGTAAAACTGTGCAGAGTCTAACAGTTGTGGTTGTTATTAGAAGCGGCTACTGAGCCTTCCGACAGAAGATGCTCCTCGGGTCACTTCCTCGATCCGTCTCAGAGTCAAAACCTAAGACAAAGCCTGTTATACTAAAACATACAAACGTCAATCATGCCAACGTGGCAGGTGCCAACCAGTGTACAAAACCCGGCCCTGGCCAGATGGAGATACTAGCCCGAATAGGCAGACATGCTGTCTCCCTCGGCCCATGTTATCACTGATGTTCCTCGGATGTTCCTAAACATCGGCCTGTGACCTTCCTGCTGGTACACAGGCCTAAGGCACAGTTATGTACAATAATATGGACCTCTCCCCGTTGTATACTACACACAGAAGTAACATATGAACACATCAGAATACAGTAAGAATACCCTAGAATTCTACAGTGTCAAATTAACTGTCACAGTGTTTTTGTATCGACTGTTGATGGGTTAATTGGCATGTCCCACATTAGCTGGGGTTTGTTTTCTTGACCATGATGTGTTGAGGATGTACAGTATATGGCATTCACAATGATCTTAAGTGCCTATATTGGTTTGAAGCATCTGAATTGTGATTGACTGATGGAAAACATGTCTATTTTTGTCCTCACTCTTCAAAGGTATTTGTTTGTAGCGAATAGTGATCGATATATCAAAGCAACAGGACATAACAGGAACCAGGTGACACAGGTTCTTGAGCATACCTCAGAGGTCACCAAAGGTCACTATTTTCCAGTGTCTCAGCTTTCTCCTTGACTGTGCTCAGCAGCACCTCTGCAGGTTGAGTTCAGGGGCTTTTAAAGCAGTATTACCATCACTGGTGCTTGCTTTCCCATAACAAAAAAGAACCATAGGAATCGTATAGTATTTTGGGACACAATATTACACTAATTATGGTATACTTTGCCTTGAAAAAGTAAATACCTGGATGCAGCAGAATTTACAACTTAATCAGAACAAGACTGAGATTATTTTATTTGGGAACAAAGAGGATTGAACACAAATGTGACTACTTAGAATCTAAAGCACTTACACCTACTGTAGAACTCAAGTAAAAAACGTGGGAGTCATCTTAGATGGGGACCTGACTATGAATGATCACATTTAAAGCATTACTAAATCAGCATTCTGGCATCTCAGAAACATAGCTAAGATTAGAGATTTTGTTTCTAGACAGGATTTAGTAAAGCTTATTCATGCTTTCATATCCCGTAGGGTAGATAATTGTAATGGTCTCCTAACTGGCCTCCCCAAGAAGTCCATTAGACAGATTCAATTATTTCAAAACACTGCTGCTAGACTATTAACCAAGACTAAAAAGAGAGATCACATTACACCCATTCTTAAATCTTTACATTGGCACTAAGTTAATTTCAGAATTGATTTCAAGGTTCTACTTCTAATATATAAGTCACTGAATGGACTTACTTGGCCTCAAATATTTTTCTGAAATGCTTCCCCAATATACACCGGGTAGAGAGCTTAGATCTACTGGAACTTGTCAATTAATAGTCCCCATAATTAATACCAAGCAAGGAGAAATGGCATTTAGCTATTATGCCACACAGTGCTGTAATCAGCTTCCAATAGATATTAGTTTTTAAATGTAGAGTGTTTTAAAAAGAAACTCAAACTATTTTGTATTTTTATCTATATTTTAATTTAATTTTATTAATTTATTTTTATTTATTTTTTAAGTACTATTCAGTTTTATTTTCCCCCTCGATCTATTTAATTATTTTATTAATTAGTATTATTATTACTGTCATTATGTTTATTTTATTTTTAAGCACATTGAGGGACATCCTACTGTATGTATGATAATGTGCTATATAAATAAACTTGAACTTGAACTTAATAATATATTATAGGAATCTTATAGTATTTTGGGACACACTACTGAAAGACTACGGATTGTTTCACAACTTGTAACACTGTGTCAAAATGGTGGACACAGGGTATTTTGTCATCTCTTCCCTAGGTTTAAAATTCATGGAATTCTGTATTTTTTTTGTGAAACACGGACAATAACACCATCAATAAGGCATCTGTAACACTGCACTCTTCGTTCTCTGTTTCTCTCTTTTCTAGATTTCCCACTCGGAATGGGAGCACAAGCGGGGGTCCAGAGGATCCCAGGTAATCTCCATCTCCCTGTACCCTCACACTACGCTTATGGAATCATGTTGACATGCTCTAGAATCATGTCATGTTAGCATGTTCTGGAATTGTGTCATGTTGACATGTTCTAGAATCGTGTCATGTTGATATGTTCTAGAATCGTGTCATGTTAATATTTTCTGGAATTGTGTCATGTTAACATGTTCTAGAATCGTGTCCTGTTGATATGTTCTAGAATCATGTCATGTTGACATGTTCTATAGAGGCCCTGACAGTGTCCTGTGTGGCCTGCATCTCCTCATCAGTCCTAGCATGTGTCCATTCTGCTGCCCCTCCTGTGTGTGTGTGTGTGTGTGTGTGTGTGTGTGTGTGTACATATGTGTGTGTGAGCCCATGATTCGGTGCATGTCTACGCCATCGTGGAGACATTCCTCACAGTCTCCGAGCTGGAAACGCACAGTCATAAAACATGCATGACACCCTCTTTCCTCTCCTGAGTGGAATAGCGTGTTTTGTGGAAACCTGACATGAGTGCAGAGAGCCCAGCCTGCCCAGGCTCCTCACATGAGAGCCGTCTGGCCTGGGGTGATGAGAACAGGGCTTGGGGTGGCCTGGGGTGGGTTGGGGTGGGCTGGGGTGTGTTGGGGTGTGTTGGGGTGGGCTGGGGTGTGTTAGGGTGGACTGGACTGGGCTGGGGTGATGAGAACAGGGCCTGGGGTGGGCTGGGGGTGGGTTGGGGTGGGCTGGGGTGTGTTAGGGTGGACTGGAGTGGGCTGGGGTGATGAGAACAGGGCCTGGGGTGGGCTGGGGGTGGGTACAGTGGAGGGTTTACACCATCAGTCCTCTTCATGCCTGCGATTGACCTGTTTCCGCTGGAGATAATGTACTGAGGTGTCACACAATCCCCGGAGCCCAAACTTTACCCGGCACACAATGAAACAAAGGCCCCCGTGCTGGCATGGCCTGTGTCTTAGTGTACCCTTTGTAATCAAGAGGATATCCTCCCGTTGGGGACACGACTGGGTGGGTGGGGGGGGGGGGGGGGGGGGCACTGTGTGCTGAACTCTCACCTTCTCTGTGGCTCTGGTTGTAGATCTGATGCTTGCTCTGTGGAAGCTGGGCACATGACAAGACAAATAGACAGTCAGCAGAGCTTACAGACAAACTCTGTACACACTCCGCAAATGGACTGTTTGGGACAAGAGATTTTAAATAAACACTCTTCAGCTGCAGCTTTCACCTTGATCATCTGTGTGATTTCAATATCATAGAGAAGCTCAGAAGTATCTTTTATCTTTATTTCTCCACTACTCACGCATATGAGCTCTATAAATACATAGTAAATATTTACATGGCTGTAAAGGTGAGGGAGGAGGAGTCATTAGTGACCCACTTAGCGGTGCCGGTTGTTTCTGCTCAAGGTCGTGAGGGGAGCACATTCGCACTGATTGATGAATGGTGATGGCTAACATTTTGACTGTTGAGCCCACTTGGAAGTTATTTAGTTAGAAATCTGGGATTCGTCAGGGGAATCTTGTAAAAGCCTCGACTGACAAGATGTTTAAGAAGTGGAGGCTGGTCTTGCGCTGTCGCATCTCCTGGATGTTTTTCCTTCAGCTCCTTTCTCTGAAGCGGCCCCGCATCAGAGAAAACCAGCTGCCTGTCGGACGTGTAAATCATGTCGTCTTTTCCAGAGCCATTGACCAAAAGGATTTATTGATTTCAGCCGGAGCCAGATATGCCAACAAGCACACATTAGAAGGGTCATTTTCCCCAACCGCAGTTTTATTACAAAGATTGTGGTGGATGTTTTAAGTTACAAATCTAAGGAAAGTTCCACGCAGAGAATATTTATAGAAGGTACTGAAAACATTGGGGCTGCTGGAATGTTACCTGCGGAGAGAGCCTCCATCAGGAAAAGCACGTGTTGCTCCAGATTTCACGGCCCCGCGCTGATTCATGATGGAAAGGCTGGGATCCACCAAATTCGTCGAATAGCCAGAGTTCCAGGGAGTAGCCAGCCGATGGCTGTGAATGTGGTCAATGTGCCAAGAAGGCTTTCGAAAACACAGACAGGCTGTAAACCATTATCACCACAGAAAGAGCCTGACAAAGACATCGAGAGAGCCAAGAGACAGTGGAAATTAGCATATGAATAAACATCATGTTGCTATTAATAACGTGGTCTGATTCCATGTTCCGGGCATCGTCATGTTCTGTCTGCCTTGAGAATTAGATTGAACAGTTGTAAAAGTAGCAGGAAAAGAAGAATATGTAAATGTACTGCCAATCCCCTATCAGTAACATGTGTGCAGAATCAATCTTTATTGATTCCTCATCCCTAACATTGTAGTGTCATATAGTCAGTCAAATAGTCAATCAGACATCAGAAATGACCAAAAGGTGGACAATGAGTTTAGCAGCTCTAGACGTAGTGTGCTCGTAATGAAGCCGAGCGATTGGTCGTGCTAGTGGCCTAAGATGTGGCCAGGTCTCTGACATGGTTACGTTTACCCAAATGTGTAGGGTCGGAGGTCAAGCGTTTAAGGTCGGTGGTCATGCGTGTAAGGTCGGAGGGGTGAGCAGGGGGGATGTGATGAGGGGATAAGACTCTGTAAAACAGTCTGCACAGTTTTAAAGTGCTATCTGTCTCTGTTGGATCTGTGTGTTTTGCTGAATTTATCATTTATTATCTATAATCCTGTTGGATTTGTTTTAATCCAAATGTTGCTTCAGCACAGTTCCACACTGCCCAGTAACTAACGCTGATCTTGAAAGGATTGGAATCACAAAGACACTGGCATGCCACAGGCTTTGTAAGTCTTTTTCTCGCAGCGTTGGTGTTATGCTGATGGACTGGACCTCTCTATCCCTCAATCTTCACTTACAAGAGGTCCTCTCCCTACACTCCGCCCGGAGAAAAGTGCTTTGGAATAAGGGAACGTTTTGAAAGGAATGCAGAGTTCAGCAACTCTGGCAGACTGTCTGCTGTCTGGTTTGGTGCTGCGCTCTCCTCTCCTCAGCACACCCGTGTGTGTGTGTGTGCGTGTGTGTGTGTGTGTGTGCGTGTGTGTGTGTGTGTGTGTGTGTGTGTGTGACTGTGGCACGGTTGCTCTAGATTGCCTCTGAATGCCGGTCAGTGGAGAACTCCTCGGGTTGCATTTTTTACTGTTCATTAATGTCACTCTACAGAGGGTTTCTCTACTACAGTATTTCCAGTAGAAGCCTTCATTTATGTAAGTGTGGGTGTGAGTGTGGGTGGATGAAGCATACATGTACGTTTACATTTACATTTATTCATGTAGCAGACACTTTTATACAAAGCAACTTTTCAAAATGAGGAATTACATTCAAACTACATTGCAAAGGAGACCTTAGGGTAACAATAATCCTACTACTACAATGAACAATGCTACAAGTGGATAAGAGCTCAGAAGGTTATGTACCAGTCAAGGTGAGGTCTAAGACGATATTGAGAGATTGAAAAAGGAGGTAGAAGGAAGTACTTATACTTACTTACAGTATGTAAGGGATAAGGTATAGGTCATTATCGGGAAAATAAGTCCTGACAGGGCGAATGGGACCCCGATGCACTATGGGGTCTTGTTTCGCCCTGAAGAGAGTTGTTTTCCTGATAATGACTGGCGTTCTATACATTATCCTGCTTATTATCTGGCTACTTGCCAACAGAAGAAAAAGAAACTTCACATGATATGTCTCTTTGCATTTATTTGTTACCGTTCCGTTGTGGCTTTTGTTGACAAACACATAGTTCACAACACACGCTGAACTTGAATCAAACATTCACAACACAGCTGATCAACTGTCTGCTTTGTGTGTGTTCTGTTTGTGTGTGTTCTATATGTAATGTACGTGTGTGTGTGTGTGTGTGTGTGTGTGTGTGTGTGTGTGTGTGTGTGTGTGTGTGTGTGTGTGTGTGTGTGTCTGTATGTAGTGTACGTGTGTGTGTGTTTGTTTGTTTGTGTATGTGTGCGTGTGTGTGTGTCTGTGTGTGCGTGTCTGTGTCTGAATCTGTGTGTGTGTGTGTGTGTGTGTGTGCGTGCATGTGTATGTGTGTCTCAGTGCAATCTTTAATCACCTCCTGTTTTTCATCATCATGGTTCAAACTAAAACCTTATCATCATTTCACATGGTCATAATTTTGAAAAAATGATTCTTTATCACTTTTGTGTGTGTAGTGCTTTCTCCTTCTTCTCTTTCCTCTTATCTCATCCCTCTATCTCTCTGTCTGTTTCTGAAGTCTCTCATCCCTCTATCTCTCTGTCTGTTTCTGAAGTCTCTATGAAACATGAGGAGAGGAGAAGTGAACGAAAACAAGCCGTCCTCCCTGTGGACAGTATGATTGGGTACTTAGGGTTCAATTGCCTTGACCTCTCGGTGTGCTTAATGACCCTTTTACTCCTTCTGATTAGTTTTGATCTGTCCCTCTACTTTTTAATAAAACGTTTAGATTTTTTCCCTCCCTTGGTTCATATGTTTTGTGTCTTGCTGATTATTTGACCTCACACACACACTGAAAATGCCATTGTGTGTGTGTGTGTGTGTGTGTGTGTGTGTGAGAGAGAGAGAGAGAGAGAGAGAGAGAGAGAGAGAGAGAGGGAGAGAGAGAGAGATGTTGCTGAATGTGACTAGAGGGAGTTCACATATAAGAAGCAGCTGTAATGTGATAGATATTTGTTGAGTCAAGACTGGACCTCAGGGCCAAAAACATGGTTGAGCTCCAACAGAGGATGCACAGTGCTTTATAGTGGATAGGAATAATGAGGATTTTCATATTTGTGTGTGTGTGTGTGTGTGTGTGTGTGTGTGTGTGTGTGTGTGTGTGTGTGTGTGTGTGTGTGTGTGTGTGTGTGTGTGTGTGTGTGTGTGTGTGTGTGTGTGTGTGTGTGTTTGTGTGTGTGTGTGTGTGTGTGTGTGTGTGTGTGTGTGTGTGTGTGTGTGTGCCTGTCAGCACTCATGAGTGTGTTCATTTGTGTCTGTAGTGAGGGGGGAGGCTTTTTCAAACCGGCCTTTATTGCCCACTACTGTGGCTTGTTTACTTAGAGAATCAAATCTCGTCCATAAATAAGGCCCTGGGGCCCTCTGGTTCACTCAGCAGAAAGGGAAGCAGTGCTGTGAGTCTTGCTCTACTGTTGCACTGTACAGACTCCATCTGCCTCCAAGGCTGCAGACTTTACGTATGATTGACATGATATTTTTCTTTTTTACAAAAATACAGCCATTGGCAGCATGTGATGCACTCATACCATGCAAATGGAAATCAAACTGTATGTAATTGTGAGAAATTATACTGAAGCACTTAAGTGAAAGTGGGAGTTAAGACAAATCTGTTAACAGTAAGAGAAAGTCCATTTGAATGCAAACAATATGTCAAATGTGACAAGTAATCATTAAATACTTATAAATACATAAATACATAAAAGTTTTCCGTCAAGAAGGCAGCAAAAATTGAAATAGGTGGAACAAAACACATTGGAACACAACAAGAAGCCAGAAAAATGCTTGCGCTTCACATGTTGTGAAGTGAAGACTCTGTGTATGTTGTGAAGTGAAGACTACTCTATGTGTATGTTGTGAAGTAAAGACCGTGTGCATGCTGTGAAGTGAAGACTGTGTGTATGTTGTGAAGTGAAGACCGTGTCTATGTTGTGAAGTGAAGACTCTCAAGTCAAGTCAAGTTTATTTATATAGCGCATTTCATACACAGAGATCCTTCAATGTGCTTCACATAAACAAAAGCAAACAGTAATAGCAAATAAAAGCATAGAAGGGCAATAGTCAAAGATCATAATAAAAAAGAAAACATAAATCGCACAAGGTAAAATCATTTAAAAATAAAGAATAATTAAAAAAACAAAATAAAAGACACAAGGTAGAATAAAATAAAGGCAGATTCAGAATAGTTTGGTCTTAAGTCTAGATTTAAAACTGGCTACAGTTGGGGCTCAGGTTTTTGTCCTTAGACCTGAGAGGTCAAGAAGGTGTGTACTGCTGAAGCATGTCTGATAGGTATTTAGGTCCTGCTCCATTTACTGATTTATAAAGAAGCAGTAGTGCTTTAAAGTCAATTCTGTGACTGGAAGCCAGTGCAGGGACTTTGGAGTAATGTCGTCAGTTCTTTTAGTTTTTTATGAGAACCCTATAGTTGCTGCATTTTGTATCACCTGAAGCTGTTTGATAGTCTTTTTAGGAAGGCCTGTGAAAAGCCCATCGCAGTAATCAACCCTGCTGGAGATAAATGCATGAAGGAGTTTTTCTAATGTGTGTGCATGCTGTGAAGTGAGGACTGTGTGTATGCTGTGAAGTGCAGACTCTGTGGATGTTTTGAAGTGAGGACTCTGTGTAGTTCAGAGGTGAAGAGACTGTGTAGTTCGGAGGTGAATACTCTGTGTAGTTCGGAGGTAAAGGCTCTGTGTAGTTCGGAGGTGAAGACTCTGTGTAGTTCGGAGGTGAAGACTCTGTGTAGTTCGGAGGTGTGGTTTCACATCCTCAATACGGTTCTGCGCTGACCTCTGTGAGAGCCTCAGATTGTCACAGTCATGACTGATGTTTCCACAAACCCGCTTTACGGCCTGTGGCTTACAGTAAAGCGAGCGAGTAGCGCTCTAGCAGATGTCTGGAACCCTGACGCTGTGTGATGGAGGAGGCTGGACCGGCGTCTAACACAAATGGCGTGCGTCCATGTGTCCGCCCAGCCCTGTTTGTGCGAAGGAAGCCCAGCGCCCAGCTGCAGCAGCTTTATGAGGCTTCATGAGTGTCCAAATATTCGAACCATGGGGGGGGGGGGGGGTTGTAGTGATCGGAATGGAGTTTAATTTACATTTCACATTTATTCATTTAGCAGATGCTTTTATCCAAAGCGACTTTCCAGGAACATTCCAAAATAACATTCAAGCTACAGTGCAGAGGAGACCTTACTGTAGCTAGCAATAAATACTACAGCAATATATAGTGCTAGTTTCACACAGGAAGCAGCCTGAGGCTGTATGGCAAGCCTTTTAACTTTTAAACGCTAAGTTTAACATTGTAGATATCAACAACGTCAGTCTAGCTGTTAAATGTTAAAATGGCTTGCCATAGAGGCTGCCCAGTGGCCGTCCCGTCCTGTCCCAGAGTGGATAAGTGGCTGCCGCTTGTATTACGTCATGCCGCAGGTAAAAGTGATCTTTATTTAGTTATTAAGTTGGCTTCATGTCTTTTAGAGGAAATACCAGGCCTATGCAGTGATTGTCCTTTTAAGTGTGCAAGGTACTGACTGTCCTTTTAAGTGTGCTAGGTAGTTTCCTTTTAAGGGTGCTTGGTAACGTAGTTATTATGTAAATTAGATTTTTTTAACCGTTTTTGTTCATGTGCTACTTCACCTTTACAAGAACATGATGACAAAGCAATTATACATGTTTTTACTTAATTAGTGCAAATATACACTCTTTGCATTATTTAGTGAGAGCTAATTTGCATATGGGTATCATTTTGTTGACTAATTTGCATGCAAGAATGGGTCTGTGAAGAAATATTCGTACTGTTACAAATATTGTTTTCACACTGTGTTGTAACTGATCTTCCCCTCCAGTTGTCCACTTAATTTAGTAATAGTAAAACAGAAACTTAGAAATAGTATACAGTAATAGTTAATATCCAATTTTTTTATATCACGCATAGTTAATGAGCTATTTTGCATATTTTGACTAAATAGCAGAAATAAAGGGTATGGATTGTCCCACTTATGTTTCGTTGACATTTTATGATTAGAAGAATAGAAGAATATTCTATCTCTTTCAGGTGTAAAGTTATCTGCAGTGTAAATTCTGGTCATGTTTATATTAGTAAATTTACATAAATAATGCGAATATAACAAAAATGCCTCATAGTAAGCACATAGCAAGCACTTACAGCCCATTTTTTCAGTGATCAAATGTTTAATGTTGTCCTGCAGATCTTTCATCAGATAAGCTTCCATATCCTTCACTTTCCTTTCGATCAATTTCAGAACATCCTCAGTAACATTATGGGCTCTAATATGACAATCAAGACGCAAAGCCTATTCAAATTGTACACTCAAGTTTTTCGCCATGCGCGTCTCTTTTATTGAACAATGCGCTCAGGGGTGTGACAATTAACGACCTAAGGTGTGGCCTGGTGCAAGATCTAAAAATCGCTATCGTACACTATCTAAAAAGCATTGCACCACTGACCAAGAAAAATCTGGTCTTTAGTGAGGCGCATATGGAGCACAGCTGAAGACGCACTGTCACGAGATGTAAGCAGCAACTCCTCTGCAGGATAAATGTCCTTTAAATGTCCTTTTGTTTTTTTTGTTCAGTCATTCGAACATTATTGGGGTAAGTGTTGCTTTTTTCAGGCTATGTGTTCGATGGTAACCCATTGTCAGTCAATAGTGAAAGTTATTAACTGTGTATAACTGTTTAGTCTTTGACTACGACATCACGATGAAGTAAGTTTCACTTTGCCAATGAGTTCAAATAAAAGACGAATGCAGATGTGTGTAGGCTATACTCTGATAGGTTTTAGTATGGTTTAGTGAAATACCTGTTCCATACGGTGTAGTGTGCAAGCAGATTCCTTCAACTGCGTCGCTGACTATCAAAATACCGATGCGCTGTTTGAAGTTGCGCTGCTTGCTGTTAACGGGAATGACAGATGTCATTTTCATTGGTTTAAAGGATGTTACACCCAAACCACACCCATGACTGATTAAGAAACATAAGACCAATCTTTTTGCTCTAGGCGACGATGTTTGATAACAAAACCACCCCCAATGTGGACTGGACAAACCCAGTTTAAGCTATTTGCCAGTGACCATCTGTTTTAGATCGCCAAAATATAGCCCAATATTTAATTTTTTCCATTTCTTCTCTGTCTAGTGTAGTCTCTGAGCGGCTGTAAGGGAAGGCAAATGACAGGTAGCAGCTTCCATGGTAGTATACATCCACAGCAAACACATCAAATGATTGTCCACTCAAAAGAAGACTTAGGGCCCTATCTTAAAGATCGGAAACAATAAAAGTCTATCAAATGCAAAACGCAAGGAGCTTTGTGGGCTGATCTCGGGGGCTGTTGCTATTTTACCGCTGGGATAAATTACTCTTGTGCCCGACGCAAATCTAAAATGGGTTGGTCTGAAGTAGCTACATTACTCATGCATGACTCATTACATGCAATAAACCAATTAGAGCGTCATCTCACATTTCCTTTAAAAGCAGGCGTGCTTGTCCCATGGCGGATTGCTATTATAATGGCTGATTTGCCAGGTGCACACCAGGAGTGGTTCACAAGCGATGAGACCGACGTTCTCATCAGGGCCGTAAAAGACAGAGAAGTGGCATTGTATGGGGATGGGAGAAACCCACCCAAATTAGCTTTGGTTAAATAGGCATGGGAGGAAATTGCCACAATTGTTTCCATGGCTGGCATTTTTGTTTTTGACAACATGTAAATAAAGAAATGTCACAAAGACATACTTTCCGATGTTTTGAGCTCACTGTCACTGAATCACAAGGACAGAGTTCTCACGAAAGCACAATCTGAATTGTCTCTGCGAGACACTCTGGCAACGAGTAATGATGCACGTTACTTTTACCCCTTGCATGGCGAGGAACCAATCACGTCGGTGTTGATGACGAAAGTGCCACAATGAATCAGTCAGTAAACATTGGTAGTAGTGTTATCCAATTGCGTGCAGTGAGATTTTCAAATGCATGCTTGGTGCCACCCCTCGAGTTGGGCCATTTTCATTATTTGTGGCCAGACCCTTAATCTTTTTAGATTACCAGGGTCTGGATTTTACAGATTAGTAAAGTGCCTCCTGACATATCCAAACACCTGAAGTGCATCTTCAGTATGCCGAATGTTCGTTCAATTACACTGTGTGTTTGGGTGTGTTTTCGATTAAATAGCATTGCCAGGAGATGGCAGACATCTGTCACAGCCTGACGGGTCAGGCGTAGGTTACGCCTACATTCCTCCTCACTGAGGGAGAGATAGGTCTGTCTGGGCCGGCAGACCCTCTCCCTCCCACGTCTAATTCTCTGTCCCAAGATGTACTCCATCTTACTGTGCAATAGAAAAATGATAAGCAAGCGCATCTTAACCAAATTGTGCACACGCTACATTATTGCCAAGCATGCGCCCTTAAAATATATCTGAAAAACGCGCCACTGACTTTAGACTAGGTTTTTCTTGGTCTGTGGCGGAATTGTTTTCTGAAACTGCAAAATAGCACCAGGGAACGTTTGCGCCGGAACACGCCTCCTCTTTTCTCTGAACCGCCCCAGGGAGCACAAGTTCATTCCCTAATTTACCGATGTGCGTCTGTGGAGGGAAAATTCCGCTCTATTCCACTCGAATGCAAAATAGGAATGAAACAAGCGCCAGTGTACAAAGTCATTGTGCACTGAAAATATGACGGCATCAAAAAACTTTTGGCATCAAAGGCATCAAAAAACTTGTCATAAGATTTCTTTGACATGTAAATCATTGCCTCCTACTAGGAAAACGTTACGTTAGTTGGACATACCAGTCTTGATTTGATAGCTAGCAAATTATGCTGATGCCAATACTGGTTGATAGGTACATTTCGTAGAAATTAATGTTGATTACCAATTCTCATTGAATAGTAAAAAATGTTTTCTGTTTTTATTTTAATATTACTGTATACTATTTCTATATACTATTTATTATTACTAAAATCAGTGGACAACTGCAAGGGAAGATCAGTTACAATACAGCCTCAAAACTAGAATCTATTTCTTCACAGACCCATCCTTGCATGCAAATTAGCTCTCACAAAATAATGTACAGAGTGTATATTTACACTAATTAAGTAAAAACATCATGTGTACAACATATGTATATGTATAATATGATGGATACACATATTATCAATACATTTCTTTATTATGCATTTATATATGCAAATTATCTCATTAACTATGCGTGATATAAAAATTTCCCAAGCAGAAATGGATTCTACGCGAAAAAGTACTATAGAATCAATTGAGAAATGTTTGGTAGTGACCTTAATCAGATCGTTCTGGGTTTTGGCCTGTCTAAGAGAAGGAGGTATTGAAAGCAGATGAACAGTGACTGGAGGGTGTGAGGATGGACTGTCTGTATAAGGACACAAGGTGTATCCCCTGTGCTCCGTAGATTTCTTCATATCCACAGAGGAGTGTGTTCAGCTGTTGAAAGTCTGACCCCCCTGCTGTTTATGTTCAGAACATCCAACATCCTAGGGAGCCATGATGTCTTACTTTCATGTCAAACATACACATGCATCCACTCAAACAGACAGACACATGCACACAAGAAGTTCTGTGCCAGCCACCCCACATGTGAGGGTTTTATGGTCATGAGCTATGGGCAGGTCACGACCCACACATGTCAGATCCATTTGGGACTGTTGTCTTAAAGAGCCTCTGTTCTTCTCCGGTCCACCCACCATGGTGACTGCAGAGGCCGTCACAGATCAGGGTCAACACAGACCACCATGGGTCCAGATTGACAAAGACTGTCAGTCTTAGAGCTGCAGGACAAAGCCATCTGAATTCAAAGCCTCTCAAACACACTTCTGTCTCTCACACACACACATACACACTCACACATATACTCACACTCACACACACACACACACACACACACACACACACACACACAGACACACACACAGACAGGTATCGTAAGGCCTCAAAGGTCACAGCCTCTTTCACGCTGCCAACGTAAATAGAAT
>NC_055967.1:25543630-25551130 GCF_018492685.1 Alosa sapidissima
CAGTGCAAAAATCAAATTTGTCTTAAAAATAACCAGATTTAGCTGTATTAAGTATAAGTATATATATTTTTTTGATCCCGTGAGGGAAATTTGGTCTCTGCATTTAACCCAATCGGTGAATTAGTGAAACACAAACAGCACACATTGAACACACAGTGAGGTGAAGCACACACTAATCCCGGCGCAGTGAGCTGCCTGCTACAACGGCGGCGCTCGGGGAGCAGTGAGGGGTTAGGTGCCTTGCTCAAGGGCACTTCAGCCGCGGCCCACTGGTCGGGGCTCGAACCGGCAACCCTCCGGTTACAAGTCCAGAGTGCTAACCAGTGGGCCACGGCTGCCCCCACTGCCGGCTGCCCCCAGCTGCCAGTGCGTTAAGTAAATTTGTCTTCATAAAATGGCTTAAAATATTTCAAACTCTTATTAAATTAAGTCAAAATTAGACAAGACAGAACTAGGTAAGTCTTCACTAAAAAAAATACAAACTAGATTTTTTATCTTAATATAACATTAATCACACTTGATTAGAAAAGCAGTTTTGCAGTGTTGTCTTAGCAAGGCTTAGTATCAGTGTGACTCAATTCACATACCTGAAAATTACAGCAAGATTGTCTAAATAGGGAGTTGACTTCATGCTCAATATCAAATGCTCAGGATTACAGGCAGCTGGTAAAACACCCTCACAATCATGGGCAAAGCATGCAGAAAAAAAGAATAGGCCTCTATTCTGAGACCTATTCAGACCTAACACCTACGGTACCTGTGCTGCAGCTGTGTGACCACTATTTCCATGTTTGTCTGATCGTATGGTGCGGGAGTCATGCCAAAAACCTTCTGACCGTCCATCTGATCGACCAACCGATCGTCCACCAAACGTCATACCACCCGCCTTGCTGACATGTATCAGTCATACCACACCCGCCTTGCTGACATGTATCAGAATATTGCCTTTTTATAAGCAGCCTACTGTACATACCAACATGTGCCCAGAATTGGTGCAACATGTACTTATTCTGTTGGAACATGATGGATACATGTAGGCTTGTGTTGGAACATGAATACATGTAGGAACACTGTACAATGTTGAAACTTCAATAAATGAACATTCATTAGCCTATTTGTGCCGTTATTAGTGATAAGCTATTGCTATTGTTGCCTAAATCTATTATGCGTAAAAATGTAGCCTAGTTGCTTTGCACAAAACCATCTGCAAAACAGGACTATAACCAAATTATCTGCGAGATATGAGAAATGCCATAGGCTGGCCTATAGGCTTATCACATTTTCTCTTTTTTAAATCAGTATGTTATGGAAGCATCCCACTTCAGATCATCTCCAAATATGTGATTATGTATCCTAGCCTCTAGGCTAAGTTTAACAATGTTTTCTGGACAAATGCATCCCTCGGACTGCAGTTTGAATATTAGGCTTGAGGTTAACATAGCCTAAATGCTGTAATGTTGTCACTTAGATAAGTTTATAAAGTAGGCTAACAAATTAAAAGTGTTTTGAGTTGAAATGGCATGAAGGCTGGTAGACAATTTGTAGTGGACCGCCACTATTTTATCGGACTGCTTGCAACATAATGCGAAACTAAAATCTAAGATAGTAGAAAATTATGTTTAAAGACAAACAAACAGACAAAATGCACCAAAAACAAAACCTCTGGAGAGGTTGTTGCATGATAAAGCAATGAACGTGCTGGTAGGTGTTTTACATGACGTTTGATGGATCCTCCGGTTGGTAGGAAGGGAGGTTTTTGCCATCATTCCCGCACTATGTGATCAAAATAATTGAACACAAGTGTCTGACACAGCCATAGCTGACACGAAGCATCCGATATAGACCCTTTCAAGAGAGTTCCATTATCAGCATCATAGTTGGCCCCACAAGGCTTCCGTTTTAACATTCCATATGTAAGGGATAATGTATAGAACGCCGGTCATTATGGGGAAAATAAGTGCCGACAGGGCGAACCGGACCCCGACGCGCCAGCGGAGGGGTCTTGTTTCGCCCTGAAGGGACTTATTTTCCCATGATGACCGGCGTTCTATACATTATCCCGCTTATTATACGGCTACTTGCCAAAACGAAAAAATAAACTCCATGATATGTCTCTTTACACTTATTTGTTACCGTTTCGTTGTGGCTTTTGTTGACAAACAAATAGTTCGCAACACACGCTGAACTTGAATCAAACATTCTTTAGAACACAGCTGATCAACCGTCTGCTTTCACTTTTGAATGAAATTCCAAGCGCAAACTCCGTTGCCATTGACAGCGGTCATTCTTGTTTTCAGAGGTCCTTTCCCAAGAAATAATGACCGCTAGAACTTTTGGAAATCCCATTCAAGTCAATGGAGGATTCTACTTGCATTGTGAAGAGCCGTATAATAAGATATCTTAATGCAGAGGAAGTAGATTGGGAACCAAATAGAACGTTCAAGCATTGTTTTTGTTTTTATTGTTGAAAGGGTCTATAGTAAAGGCATGTGCAACACACAGATAATGATTTACAGATGTCACAATGGCATGACAATTACAACACAACAATAAACATGTCACAACACTGACTCGTATCCATGGAACATGAACATGATTTGTCACACAACACTGACTTGTATCCATGGAACATAAACATGATTTGTCACGACAATGACTCGTATCCATGGAACATGAACATGATTTGTCATGACACTGACTCGTATCTATGGAACATGAACATCATTTGTAACAACACTGACTCGTATCCATCGAACATGAACATAATTTGTCACGACACTGACTCATATCCATGGAACATTGGCATGATTTGTCACGACACTGAATCGTATCCATGAAACATGAACATAATTGCCACGACACTGACTCGTATCCATGGAACATTTGCATGATTTGTCATGACACTGACTCGTATCCATGTCCTCTGACATCTGTCCCAATGATGTCCGTCTTTTCCCTCAGAAGTACACGACTGACTGGAGTATATGCTGTGCAAAGAGAGGAAGAGAGAGAGAGAGAGGGAGAGAAGAAGGAGAGAGAGAAGGAGAGAGGGAGAGAGAGAAGGAGGAGAGAGAGAGAAGGAGGAGAGAGGGAGAGTGAGAAGAAGAGATAGAGAGGGAGAAGAAGAAAGATAGAGGGGGAAAGAGAGAAGGAGAGAGGGAAAGAGAGAAGGAGGAGAGGGAGAGTGAGGAGGAGGAGAGAAAGAGGGAGGGAGAGAAGAAGGAGAGATAGAGAGGAAGAGAGAGAAGGAGGAGGATAAAGAGAGAGAAAGAGAGAGAGAGAGGGAGAGAAAACATGCATGTCTGGCTTGATGAGAGCAGAGCTGTGTTCGATTTCCACAGCTGTGTCAACAGGAAAAAGATCTGGGAGCAAAAACAGTGAAAATGTTGTGCAGAGGTTCTTGGTTAGTTGAAGGGGGCACATTACGATTAGCACCCTGACAGGGTCACAAGGGATGCCATTTTTTGTGGATGCAGAGAGAGAGAGAGAGAGAGAGAGAGAGAGAGCGAGCATCTCAACGAGATCATTACCTGAAGGAACGCGGTCGCTCTGCATGCCTCGCCAGTCGCTCGTGGCAAATCAAAGGGATGCACCGATACACTTCAGAGGACCTCTGAGGCCCATCTCAGTGCTCCCTGTGTATTTTTAGCTTGACATAGAACTTTGTAAAACGACCTTAGGAAAGCAGTGCCAAATGAATAGCAAAGTACTTAATTAGATTTCAGCTCTCCGGAGAGTCTTGGGAGGTGGGTAGAGAGAAAGACTTCGTTTCCATGGCCGATTGTAGTGGTAAAAGCTTGCTGTAAGGGCTTTGTGGTTGCTTGCCTGTCTATCCAGGAGTTCGCCACCCAAATGGACAACCTATGAACCTATCATTTTTAACTTTCATTGCTTTGCTGTATTTCAAACAGTCTGTGTCCTGTCTGTGCTCTCATGATAAGAAAGAATGTTGTCAGTTGACATTTCTCTTTCACAGACATTATTGCCTGTTAGTAGGCAGTAGACTGAAAACTAAAATGTTTTAAAAAAAACTAATTATAAGAATTAGCTCATTACAATTTGTGATAATGTTCAGTAAATAAGTATAGAAATATATATGTATAGTCGTGATATAAATATAAATATAAAATATGATATAAATATAAATATCAAATATAAATATAGTAGTGAATCCTCTCTATGTCACCTCTTTCTCACTTGGTTTCTGCACAGTGTGATGCAGCTACCTGCTTGTTAACTACATGTACTGTAGTAGTTTACTGATTGTTCTACAGTCATACTGATGTCTTGTCTTGTGTACTGTGTTTCTGTCTCTTGTCTTTCTTTTCCTCCCTCTCTCTCTCTCTCTCTCTCTCTCTCTCTCTCTCTCTCTGCGTAGCGCCTGAAGCGTAGTTTACCCCCTGGCCTGCTGCGGAAGATCTCGTCCACCTGGACCACCACCACTTCGGCCACGGGGCTGCCCACCATTGAGCCGGCACCAGTACGGCGAGACCGCAGCGCCAGCATCAAGCCTTACCATGAACCCCTCATCTGCAGGTACTGCCAGCCCGTCCACCCCCCAACCCCCCCCCCCCTCGCTCTGTAGTCGTGCCGCCGCCACTGAAACGCTGGAGAGGAGAGATGTGCAGATGGCGATGGGGGATGGGTGTGGTGATGGAGATGTGAATGTTGCAAAGTTGGAATTTGGATCGCCCTCTCTGGGTTTGTACCCACTTCAGTGGGCGTCTCTCTTCAGCTGAAACGGTCCAATCCAAGCATCCGTCTGCTCCGTGTTGAATGTTGTTGCAGCGTGTCCAATAAGGCGCGTCGCTCTGCTCGGCTGGAAGAAGGGGCAACGAGACGCCCAACAACAGCCAAGTGCTGCGAGAAAATTTCACTAATAGGGGGAAGGGAAGTGAGCTGGAAGGAACGCCGGCGCACGTGGGCGCGCTCCGAGGGCAGAGGGATCGGGACATTGGCGGGAAATGGCCGCCCATCGAGGGGCAAGTCAAACAGTCGCTCGGGAGACCTCTGAGACGACGTTCAGCCATGCGAGCAGAGAGAGGAGGGGAGAGGAGACCAGAGTGGCCATTCTGATCACATGACTCCGTTCAGATGACCTCAGGGTCCTCCAGTGATGCCTAGTGGTGACGCATTCAATGTGCCAGATTGGTAGAATATATCTGAGAAGAGAGGAAATGAGAGAGATGAAGGGGAAAGAGAGAGATAGAGAGAGAGAGAAAAAAAAAGAGAGAGAGAGAGAGAGAGAGAGAGGGAAAGAGATTGGTAGCAGGTGTTTGTTTATACCTGGTGTTGGCCCCAAACATGGCTCCTCTGTCCTCTCTCTCTCTGGGGTTTGTGTACACAGCCTGCTTCTGAATCATCACAGTCATGGAGCTTGTTATGGCATCACACCGCCTCTGTGCAAACAAAGCCAAGCCAGAGTGATTAGTATGCCAATACACATACACACACACACACACACACACACACACACAGGTAAACACACATATGCACACACAGGTACACATTCACACACACACAGTATACACAGAAACACATAGGTACACTCAGAGAGAGGGGCGTGTGCACACACTCTCTCACACACACACAAACACACATTGGTTTTCAGGCCTCTGAGGACAGGTTGTGATCACATGTTCGTGCAGCACGGCGTGCCTTATGAGACGGAGGGCTTTGGAGCCTCTTCCACTTTCTCTGATCCCCGTGCGGCGGTTGTATACTTTAGCACGCCATGCCTTTGTACTCCAGCCGTCTGTCACCTCTGGTGTGATTGTACACACTCAGGGCCAGATGTACTAATGCTTTTGCGCCCACTTCAGGCGTATTTGTTTCGCAACGTGCGTGTAAAATCATTGCGAGGTATGTACAACAGGCCGCAATGATCTAAAAGCGCAAATTGACTGTCACGGGAGCTGAAAATGGCTAATTGCGTTTTCCGTGTCATGCATATGCATTCATGGGAGTATCCAGGGGAAAGTGGGAGTTTAGCTTAGAAACATGGGAGGGGAAGCGTAAAGAGCGCCTGATTATGTATTCCGCGGTATGTACAAATACTTCCGCCTTGTAAAAGCAGGTGTTAATCCAAATTGCAGTTCAATGCGTCAATAAAAGAACCTTTCAAAGACAACAGTATTTTTTTAGAGCACCAGTTCTCTAGAGCTCTGCCGTTCAGTTGTGGACGTTCGTAAATTGCTTTTATGGGTTGAGAAACGGCTCCTACACACAGTTGCGTGCGTTGCAGTGCTGGAGACGCATCCCATTCACTTTACATGGGCTCACGTGATCCGTTGCCAAACTGAATTGTGGGTCAGTTGCGTCCTGTTTCTCCCGTCACTCACGTTGAGAAGTTCAGCTGTTGCTGCACCGACAGAGGGCACCGGCCAATAAAGCCAATCAAAGGACGGCACCAACCAATCAAATTATGGTTATACTTTAATGTTGTAACTATGGTCATTTGCATAGCTACCGTCGGGAACACCCACTGGCATACATTGACGGAACGCAACTGTGTGTAGAACCCTAAAGGGAGAGAAAGGCGCAGTTTACACTAGTTTGATAAATACGACGGAAATTTGGGTCTGACAGCATTCGCAATCTGCGGTTTGTCCATGGCGCTGATAACGCTACGTTTGCAAATGTACGTACATCTGGCCCTCAGAGCACAGCCTGCGCGCGTGTGTGTGGTTCTCTCACATCTGGTGTGATTGTACAAACTCAGAGCACAACCTGCGCGTGTGTGTTGTTCTGCTCAGGCCCTCCCAGCAGAGTGCAGAGACGTGTCTGTCGTGTTCAATGTGTTGAACAGGCCACGCTTTTAAAAAATGAACAGCAGTAATGGCTTCCTGGAGCAGCAGCCATGTTGAAAGACAGGCCTGCGTCCGGCCGTGACTGTTCACTGGACTGGCTATTTGGGCTGACAATCATATTTGGCCTGTATTTGATTTGTCTGTCCCGATGCAGATTGTTTTTTGTGAAATGTTTGATGAGTGATTGCAGTTGCGAGGCTCAGTATCTTATGATAAATCGGTCACTGTTGACAGGTTGACGTTACCTTTTGGCTACGTCAACGAACTCTGACACTGGTGCTTACAGTGAATGATTAGATCCACATACGAACGTGGCCAAAATCAGATTTTAGAAAATATTGCTTCGTGACTTTATTTAGTTTATGCCGTAAATTTAACCCCCTCCCAACCAAACCCCCCCCAAAAAAGTACACTTACATGAAATGCATTTTTAAAGCCTTCGTGCCTCCTTTGTGATAAACACTGCCATCAATCTTGCATAAGCTCAGGAAAGTGCCACGAGTTGATTGTGACATCTGTTAGGAACACAACAGTCCCATGAATTGGCAGTTCAGAAACGTTTAAGCACACAATAGCAAAAGGCAGCGCTGGCTTCAGCGTGCCTTTCACACAGGCCTCCTGCAGAGGCGGCGGAGATGGACAAGGTGTCTGGCGTTGCAGTTGTTGACCTTTGACCTGGGCCTCCCCATGG